>NW_010390682.1:11882-12086 GCF_000710305.1 Buceros rhinoceros silvestris | reverse complement strand
CAGTGTGAGGCCTGGGGAGCCTCTGCGGGGCCCCCGAGCCCCTCTGCCTGCCACCCTGGGCTCCCTGTCTGCTCCCACCCGCACACCGTGATTAAACTTTCATGAAAGCCGGGCACAGGCTGCACTTGCTGCTCGCCGCGTGAGGAACATCAATGTTTAATGGCTGGCATGGGCCGGATGGGGCTGGTGGCAGCGTGTGCAGGC
>NW_010390682.1:11073-11412 GCF_000710305.1 Buceros rhinoceros silvestris | reverse complement strand
AGGAAAGGTGCTGAGCACCCTCCCGGGTCAGGCAGTGGGGGGGTCCCGGGCCCAGGCTGAGGGGTGTCTGGCTGCAGGTGTCACCGTCAGTGTTGGTGCCACTGCGCTGACGAGGCTCTGTGCGGGGCGTCTGCTGAGGGGTGACAGTTCCTGGCTGCGCTTTATGGACCTACGTCTGCAGGTTTCAGGGTGACTGTTTCACTGCTGTTGTTGCAGGGAAGTCAACTGTTGTTCACACTGTTCCTGGGGGACAAATGTCATAACTTCAGCAGCCAAACCCGCTGGGGGGCAGGTGCGTTGGAGGGGTCTGCTGGGGGAGCCAGCAGCGCAAGCGGCAGG
>NW_010390682.1:6363-10852 GCF_000710305.1 Buceros rhinoceros silvestris | reverse complement strand
CTGCACCACGCAGCTGCTCCGCCCGCCCCTACGCCCGCGCGGTGGCCCAAGCCTGGAACATGCCGTTGTGTGTATGTCTGTGCACATGTGGGTGCCCGCTGCACGCACTCACACATACCAACTTCTTATGGGGATACAAAAAAAAGTGATTTCTCAAGAACCTTCAAAATGTGTTTATACATTTCTCCTCACTACACAATTTCTGTTGGTTTTTTTAACCATGAAATACATTACGCTAGAAATGAAACAGGAGAGAACATCTTTAGCTGATGCTCACGGCTGAGCGAGCCGCAGGGGCTGTGCGGGTGCTCACCCAGATGTGCAAGCTGAGTGGTTGTGCTTGCTCTGACTGTTACTTACAGCTGGTCAAACACACCAGTTTTATGCTATTTATTTTATTTATTAACCCACGTGGCGAGCCGCAGGGTCTGTGCGGGTGCTCACCCAGATGTGCAAGCTGAGTGGTTGTGCTTGCTCTGACTGTTACTTACAGCTGGTCAAACACACCAGTTTTATGCTATTTATTTTATTTATTAACCCACGTCAGTTTTATTTTGCCAGTAAAAAGTTGTTATGTTTGCCTTGGGAACTGGATGTGAGTGAAAATAAGAGTGAGTGGGGTGGGATGGGGCAGGGGGGCCCTGGACCCTGAGTTGGGGGCTGCTCCTGCTCAGCAGAAGGATGGGAACGGGTTTATCCTCTGTGCTGAGGCAGCTCTGGGCAGCTCTGTGTCCTACACGTACAGGGCAGCTCCTTCTTTAGGATGGGCAGGGATGGCTCAGGGAGACCCGCACACTGAGCAGTTGGTACAGCCAACCTGTCCACTGCCGCTGCCGAGCAGCTCCATGGGACACCAGGAACAGCAAGGAGGAAACGTCCCTCTGTTATTTCTGCACAGTAAACAACACCGTGAGAGGTAATACAAACGGTGAGCTAAGAAGACTTTGACATTAAGGAGAATAAGCGTAATAATTAAGAAGGAAATGATGAAAATTTGGGAGCCGTGGCAACTTGCAGCAGCCCTCACAGGTGGTTACAATCTGGGGAGATGCGGTACAGCCTGGGGCGGCCGAGCTGCTTGTGACAGGGCACGTGGGGTGAGGGCTGTGGCTGACAAACCCTTTACAAAACTCCAGCAATGCTCTGCCCGTCACAGTAAGAGAATTAAAAAATGATGTAAAAGCCAGCGAGGTCATCTCGCAGGTTGCTGGGGCTTGAAGCAGAGGGGAGTCCTAGAAGGCACTGGGGCGAGTTTCAGCCAGGTGAGCTGATGGTGCTGGGTGGGATGGGTGGCTCCTCCCCAGCTGCAGCCCTGCAAATAAAAGGTGGCTGGGGCAGCAGCTGCCTTCCCTAGCTCCCCTCTTGGGTTTGCCCTGGGTACCGGCTCTGTGCCCAGCCAGGAGCGCCTCATTGCTGAGATGCCTGTGGAGGTAGTGTCTGGTGGTACAGGCTCTCCTGACCTCCCTGTCCCGACAGGGCTGCGCCTGGGAGGAGTGGTCTGGCCACTTTAACTCACTGGTGGATGTCTAAGGGTGCAAGGGCTGTCTGTCTGTTCTGGCTTCTCGCACAGCTTGAGGTAGGGATCTTTGCGTGTTTCTGCATCAGTCTCTGCTGAGCTGCAGCCTGCCTTGTGAGCCTCTTGGCTGTGTTATGCCATTGCTGCCCTTTGCCAAAGGTTTGGCTTTGTTTATTTGCTCGGTTTGGTAAGAGGGAGCTTGCAGGGCTGTCTTCTGGGCAGGTTCTTCTGCTTCTGGCTCTGGGGATCACAGTGCAGCCTGTGGGGTGCCCAGTCCCACTCCTATGGTTTGCTCGGAGACGTGCTCGTTGCCTCGGTGTGTTGCAGCAGGGTTGTCAGCAGCACCAGGCCAGGCTGCCTACCCTGGGCACGCAGCAGGGAGGACGTGGCATCTCCTCTATGTCCTGTTTTGCCCTGCGCAGCTTTTTAACCACATGTTGAAGCCCTCAGGAATCTCATGGGGAAATGAGGGCTTTTGGGACTCTGGGTCAAAGAGCTGCAGTTTGGTTTGTTAAAACTGAAAAAACCCCAGAACAGAGCTTTATGGATGATGCTGCCACCCGCGTGATGCTGGGTTCAGGTGTCTGTGGTGGGTTCAGGAGTTTGGGTTCTCTCCTTGCTGAGGCACTGTGCTCCTTCTGAGCGCTGGGCTTTTGAGACGGAGCCTGAGGCGTGTTACAGACAGAGCCTGTACGTCGTGTTTTCTCTTGCTTGGTGTCTACAGATCTGCTGGGTGTCCCTGTTCTCCACTACCCCAACCCCATACAGCTGCATCCTCACCTTCATGAGGGTTAACAGGCAGAGCTGCTGCTGGTGATGGCGTGTCCCTCCACTGCAACCCAGTTCAATGCTATCGACATTCCTGGTTTTCTTCATACCAGTTACTTTTCAAATAACTCACTGGAAAAAAGACAAATGTCTTCCCAAGGCACCTTGCCCCAGGACAGAAAGGGTATTCCCTCTAGTACCAGATGGTGTGTCGCCATGCGCCACGTTAGTGTTTATTTGAAGCCTTTGCTCTTTCAGCTTCTCTAGAGCTAATCATTTACGAGTTACTACATCTGGTGGCTGCTGAATGTAGCAGTGATGAGCGCCTTCACTTGAAATCTTCTTAAATGGCATAATTCTAATACATCAGGTCAGCTGCTCCGGTGATTGTCTCCGAATCTTTTGGTTTTGAAAACGGGAATTCAAACCCAGCAAATCGTATCAGCAAGGCGTTCAGGAATTGCACCAGGGAGCAAACTAAGATGATCCAGAACGAACTGGCAAACTGCTCACTGTGAGTCTGGAATCTAAAACTTCCCTCTTGGAAATTTGCAATTTTCTCTGAGAGGTGGTGGATTTTCACTTCTGAAGAGAAGAGAATCATGATGAGACAGGCACAGGAACCTGAAATGGAGGGGAAGAGGCTTGTCACCTTGGCAATCCTTGCAGCAAGGCCATGCAGTGCACCACAACCAGATGCCATATTGACGGCGGTGTTATGGCCACTGTAACTAGGCTTTGACAGGATCGTCTTTAGAACCCACACCAACAGCGGTTGAAATGAGTATGCTTTTTAAATTGCATTTGGCTTAGGACCAGTAATACTTAGCCCGGCTGCTTTAGTGTCCTGACCCAGCCAAGTGTCTGTGCTCTTCTACAGCTTTAAGCTTCTCATTGTCCCATTGAACATCACTGTCTGCATGTTTAAAGATAAATATGTACTTAAGTCCTTTATTAAATTATGATGGTCATATGTAATACCTTGTACAGTGATGGTAAGCCAAGCCAGTGACACAGAGGACGGGCTTTACCCTCCGGGAGCGGAACAGGGACTGGGATGGCCTGTTACCCTGCTGGCAGCACTTGTTCAGAGATTGCTGTTACAGCCAGCTGCTGTTCCTCTCTGCCTGTGCTCCTCAGCTCCTTCCTGCCTGGAGGAAGTCTCACTGGTGTCAGCGGTGATCTCGCTTACATGGCTGGAAGCCCCCCACTGTGGGGAATATGAGTACTTGGCATTGCTGACTTTTTTTGGTTGGTTTTTTTCCCTTCTTTCCCTCTTTGGTGCAATTCCCAGTTCTGACCATGTGCTGCATGTCCACGATGTGGCCCCAGCTCCTGGGCACCATCCCCCTTTTCTGCCAGCTTCAGAGGCAGAAAAAAGGCCCCTTAGGAGTGCCAGAGGAGCTGGGGCTGCCTGCACCCATACTCATGTGCTGCTGGCCCTCACGGAAGATTCCAGCATTTTTATCTCTTAAAGCCAATTTGGAAAAAACGTATTTTGATAGAGCAAAGTCCTCTGCCTTCCTGCCGAGCTTTATCTTGCCAGTTTAGAGTCGATGCAGCCACAGTCCTTAATACAGTCTCGTTCACCAACAGACTGGTCATCACAAGTAGCAAACAGGGGCGGGCACCAGCCTGGTGGGCTGCGGGTGGGAATACTTACATGAGATGAAGCTCCAGAGGTACAACCCAACGGGGCCGTGCAACGTTTCGTAAGGGCTGCCAAAAGCATTGAACATGAAGAAACCCGCTCCCACCAGAGCAAAGACGATCAGGACTGTGCAGAAGAGAATGACACTAACATGGATACTGGCAGGGATAATTTTGAGCAAATCTGGAAAAACTGAAAACAAAACGAACACAGCATTACTATACACGTCAGGCAAAGTTCTTCCAGAACTCAGGCCAGGGATTTCTCACTGGTTTGTCACAGCTGTTTTAAGCCATGCTCTTCCAAATGCAAGCAAAGACAACATGATTAACTTGAAGCAGGTGTCTATGACTCTTTGGAGGTAGAGGCACTCTTGTGTCACAAAAGCCACTCCTCCCCTTCCCGGGGTATCCCCCTGCCCTGGCCATGCCCAGCGTGGGATGCTTTGGCACCAGCTGCCTTCGCCACTGCCCTAGGAGAGCCCCTGGAGCCACAGTGGGAAGCAGCATCCAAAGGCTGCTGGCCAGAGCTGGACTGGCTGGGGGGACGGCGCG
>NW_010390682.1:3828-6321 GCF_000710305.1 Buceros rhinoceros silvestris | reverse complement strand
CCAAAGGTTGCTGGCCAGAGCTGGACTGGCTGGGATGACGCTGCGTGGAGTTCAGCTGCTGTGACTATGTATGCACAAACCTAGGAGGGCTTTATTTTAAATATTTTTATGCAGCCTTTTAGCTACAATTTCAGATTGTGATCCTTCTTAGCTAGGACACAAGGGGATAGTCAATCAGGCTCACTATGAGAGAATAATTTTTAATCATTCATGTTTGTTTGGCAACAACTGGTATTTTAGAAGGAATCATCAAATACACTTAACTGCTCCTGATCCACAGGGGCACGATTAAAGTGGGGGTGATAATGCCTCAGTGCTGCCTCGCTGCAGCTGTAATGTGCAGAGAGTGAAAAAGCCTCACATAAATGACTCTACCTTGTCAAGTGTTTGCCAGCAGTTTGCTGTGCTGTAAGCATGGAGAAGCAGGTAAGGTGGTGGCAAGTCAATTTATTTCCCTGATGAAATGCACAGGAAATTAATGAAGCAAATGTTTGCAAACTTTTCTTGAATCTGTGTTAAATAAACATCACCTTTTGGTGATACTTCTCACCAAGGGGACATGCGGAGTGCTATGTCCACCACCTGCCATGCTGCATGGGCTCACACCTTCCTCTGGGCACAGCACCATCCTGGGGCATCCCCCCAGCCCGGCCCCTGTGCAGGGGGCTCGTGGCTGCCAGGTCTGTGCCAGGAACACAAGTGCTTGTGCAAGTGCTGCGCACAGCAAAACTACCCGACTGCTGAATTTCCCGATTTCCCTAGAGGAAGAATCTGCCTGCAGAGGAGGTTGCTTCTGCTGATGGCTACTTACTGTCTAGCCTGGCCACTGCTGCTTAAATTTCCTATATCATCCTTGTAAGGCACAAAGCGTGTTTTAGAAACTAGAGCTTGTGTTTATTGGACTTTATAGTACAGATGTCATATATTTACTTGCACAAGCAGCAGCTGCACTGTTGGGTGGTGTAGGGTACAGTTCCACTGCTCTACCCTTTGGGATGGCCAACAAAAAGGCTGAAGAGTCCCTGCCTGTGCAAGGCTTCTTCCAGGAATGGCGTTAGTCCCTGCAAGGCCGCCTGAGGTCTTGGAAGAACGCATAATACTGTGTATTTAATAGTACAATTTTGAATTGCTTGTTTCAAGAGAACACATTACTGCATTGTATTGAACCTTTCCCTAGGCACCCGCATTTGGATTTGTTTGTCATTAAAATTTTATATGTGACATACCAGGAGAAATTAATCCCAGCAGTTACGTTGTCTTGGAAGAGAAGCACCCCCTGCCTGCAGTGAATGGAGTGTGTGTTAGGTATGCGTGGCAGCGACCTTTGGAAAATGAACCGCTGACCCAGAAAGTGATGCGAAGCAGCAAGCACAAATGAAGCAGAAGGCTTTCCCCAGCCCAACTGGGTTTGCTGGCAGAGCAAATTCATTTTACAATTAACAGAGATAGAGTGGTCAGGGGGGAGTGTTTAATGGAACAAACAGAAGTAAATCATTTAGCCTATCTTCCATGCCTTTTCTTCTCAGCTGTGCTGCAGTGTGCTTCAGCGCATTACGCTGTGGGTGGGTACACGGCTGTCCTGCTTTCCGGAACGCTCCCAGTGAATTCCAGAGAGCTCTGACTGGGACGGGATGGGGCCGCTGCAGCCCCAGGGAGTGCAAACCAGCCTCCTTCGTTGAGTGGTCTCTGAAGGGGATGCGCCCAGCAGAGGCCTGTTTTGCTAAGCCACCCAATCATGGTTTCTAAAGTAAGTGTTGTGTTTTGGTTTTAATCTAAACAAAAGATGAGCTGAGAACAATTTTTGAGGCCAGCCCCGCTCCCCTGCCCAGCTGCTGGTGAAGATGGCAGGGGCAAAGCTGCCCTGCAGAGTGCTAGGGTGGGCACAGCCGGGCTTGTGGCTGCACTGCATAATCTAAACAAAAGATGAGCTGAGAACAATTTTTGAGGCCAGCCCCGCTCCCCTGCCCAGCTGCTGGTGAAGATGGCAGGGGCAAAGCTGCCCTGCAGAGTGCTAGGGTAAGATCACCTCGATCCGCTACCCTTTCAGGGTGCTCTTAAGGATGCCGCTGCGGGCAAGTAAGACTGATGAGACAGGCTTGTAGTACGGAGTGAGAGCTGGTGAAATCCCTCACTGGCATGGTTCAGCTTTGAGTCATTCAAGGCTCTTCCAGATAGCTCCCCCGGTAACTTGACCTGCAGGGACTCCTGCACGCCCCGTCCCAGTGCTGTTTTAGCAGAATGCTTCTCAGCTGTGTTTTGTAGTAACTTCAGGTGGCATCTTGCGCACAGCCCGAACGGCTGTTTGCTCTGATCTGTGTAATGGGCTGCTCTGAACAAATGGTGCTCACCTGAGCCTCTCACTGATCATCTTGATGGCAAATAGATTATTAATGTTACATGTAGGGCAAACCCATTGCGAGCAGTGATGAAATTCTGCATGTCAGATACCACGTTCGACTTGCAGAGCAACCGGCTGAGCATCAGCACCAGCCC
>NW_010390682.1:0-3714 GCF_000710305.1 Buceros rhinoceros silvestris | reverse complement strand
CTGGCAGCGCTTCTACCGCAGCAGCTGAACGTATCCATGCCCCAGCTCTTTCAGGAGGTTTCTGATAGCTTAGTTCCCTTTTTCATGATGGCCCAGAGGGTGTAACAACACGCACAGAGGAAGATGACAGGGATTAGTTGAAAAAGAACAATATGGGTTTTTTTAAATAATAGCAGCAAGCTTTGGAAATGCAAATATCTGCGTAACGGAAATACAGACTGTTGAAGATGTTAGTGGGGCTTTGCTAGTACCAGAAAACGAGTCATTTGGATCTGAAGATCAGGAGGGGGTAACAGCAGCGTTTGCTCTAGGGTATTTCATGCTCGTTGGGCTCTGCGTATGAGCCAGGGGACCTGCGACAGCTCTCTCCCGTCTTCCCTGGCCGTCAGCAGTGGGGGTTGAATAATTCAAATGCCCTTGTTACTCACATGAAAACTGGAGAGGTCTCCCCCCGAGCCCGCACTGTCTCACACGCTCGCCGTAGAAAAGCCCGTACTGGATTTTGCCAATGAACTTCTGCAGCTCCTGGCCGGTGGCGTTGACGAGCAGAGCTCCCGTCTTGCAGAGTATTGTCCCCGTCACCCACAGCTGGGTGCCGATGGCTGCTGCCGTCCCCAGCGCGCAAGCGAAGCTCAGCACCCCGGCTGTGCAAAAGATGATTTTCTTCTGCCGGGCTGGCATGGCGTGTGCAAAGCCCCTGGAGGGACGCAGCTCTCGGCGAGGCAGCGACAAGGTCTTCACCAGCTGAGCTCCTGGCCCAGGCACCCAGCCAGCCCTGCCTGTGGTCGGTGCCCTCTCCTCGGAGAGTTTCAGCAGCCAGCCCCCACGAGGCACATGCTGCCGGGAGCTGCTGTAAGGGTTTTTCCCCCCCGACTCCTCCGGTGCTGCTCCAGCTTGCACACTAGCGTGTTTAAATCAGCTGGGAGAGAGTGTGGTCTGTGGAGGGTGTCAGTGCAGCCTCCGTCACTCGATAATAAGGGTCTGCAGTGCCGGAGGAGCCTCTCAGTAATTTGATGAGTGCTCTGCTCTTCCCAGCCCTGCCTGACCTGGCAAGCAGGGGGTTTCAGAGACTGGCTTGGCTGCTGCATCGTCTTACCTGTTCTCTGAAAGGAAGCTTTGAAGGGTTTTATTTTTCCAGGTTTTCCTCTAAAGCTAGTAAAGCTGCAATACTGAGCTGCTCTGTTCTGTTCTTTTTTTTTTTTGAGTGTTGTTTTTTCCGTTGTTGTTCCTAAATCATTGGCACAGGTAACACCTGATCACCCTGCTAAGCCAGGAGGCCCCTCCGCGGTATTAGGTGGCATTTGGGCACTGGTTTTCCCTATCAAGGTGTTCCTGGCAAGGGCAGCACGTCTGTTATATATCATATTGCTTTGGATGAGTGAAGATGTTTCAGAATTCCCCAGGAAAGCAGTGATACCAGAGCAGGCAGCATGGAGGGGCTTTGCTCTGGCCTGGCTGTGTCCTGCCGTGGGCAGGCAGTGGTGGTGGGTGAGGACAGTGGAGATGAGAGAGTGCTAGAGGTAATGTAGACAAAGTTGGACAGACAAACTGGAAATCAGAGCAAAGAATTGTCCTGGAGCTTGCCCTGGATAACTTTTACGTGGCACATTCCTTATCGGCTATGGATCGTGACTGGACTTGTTTGAGAACAATTCTGCTAATTGGGAACAATCCCGTGGGCCGTGGCAGACAGCAGAGCCCCTTTCCAACTCCAGCTCTGGACTCTGCAGCGAACACTGAGGAGGCATCTGACAGGGTCTGTTTGTTTGTGTGTGCACAGGAACACAACTGGGCAGTTAAAATAATATTTCGTGGCCTCTGGTGTTTATCAAACAAGTGCAGGACAAACAAGCTCATGCTCTCTGGTGTTACGGATTGGCAGTGCTAGAAAAGGACTCCTTCAATGAACTTCTGCCAGGTTTTTGTAACTTCTTCGCTCTTCTAAAGCTTGTGAAGCAAATGATGGGTTATTTACTGAACAGATAATTATGGGGTTATTTCTTTCCCACACCTGTAGGACGTTTGGGGGTGGGCTGGAGTCAGCTGCAGTCCAGACAAGTGGTGCCATCTGATCCTCACCACCCCGAGAACTGAATGGACTTGCAAGTGTTAAAACAAGAGATGTCCGTGAAGAAAGCATGTACTCAGTAACGAACACAATATTTTTGGAATTACCCTCTATTTTTAACTAGCAAAGTCACAGAAAATGACAAGAATTTAGTCATGATGGTAAAAAAACCCCCCAACATACTGTGAACTGGTATTTGCCATTCTTCCTTTTTCAGAGCTTATTCCTCAAATTCCTGCACTGAAGGGGTGGCTTTAGGCACAACTCACCTGACTAAAGGTGACATGAAATGCTCATTACCCTCTGAACAGAGACAGCTCAACCAAACCTGGCTCCCCCAGCAGCATTTCCGCAGAAAAACAAACTAAAACTCCGGATCAGAATGTTTGCAGACTGGTGGTTTTAAATCCAAAGCTGGATTTGACCCCAGATTTCCCAAACACCCATGAATGAAACGAGGACTGGAGCAGTGGATAGTGCAAATCTAAAGCCAGGTCTGTGACCCACATCCACAGACTTCACAGGACTGCTGGAACCCTTGTGCCACAGTGGAGCGGTAAAATGCTGGCAAATCCACACAGAAAAGCCTGTGCCCCTATGAGACAGTCAGACCACTCTGCATGACAGAAACCACCAGAAGACTGGGATCTGCGCGTTTAAATACATGAAGACGTGTTTGACAAAGACTTGGGAATAACATGCAATAAAACTGTCTTAAAATAGGCATGATATTAATCCTCCTGAAGGCAGGGACCACCACACTGATCTAGTGAGCCAGGGGAGCTCAGGAAAAGCTCTGAAGTGTTTTCGTCCTCTGGGGAAGGAAAGGGGCTGACGAACACTGCTGGTCTTTGGCACATGCCCTCGGATGAATTAACAGCTACGAGACAGTGCAGGGCATTACTGTCCTACTTTACTGCCACTGCCTGCTTCAGTCTTGGTTTTTAAGTTGTCTGTGGTTTGATTTGAGAATCACTTAGAGACAAAAGAAATGTGGTTCGCCTGTATTTCCTGTTCTTGTCCATGCTAAATTTCAACATAAACTCGTTCGTAGAGGGCCTCCGTTAATTGTATTTAGGCTTATTTGCCACTGACTGTCTAATCTCGTATTTCCAAAGTACCTCATGTTTGTCCTGGCCTGGAGATGTACCACAAGGAGAGGATACGGCACAAATAACAGGTAGAAAGGAGAAGAAAAACCTGTTCATGCTTGCTCACTGCGATGCAGATGCAGGAGTGCACCCACGGCTCCAACACTTGAGTTGATGGCACCTCTGCTTCGAGAGAGGAACGAGTTCTGCCCTGCGGGGCAGCGGCCGCAGGCTGTGCTGGTGGCTGCAGCCCCGTCCCAGGGAGGTAGGGCAGCACAGGGCATCCACCTGCACGCCGGAAAAAAGCTTTAATGTTGTTTTACTTCTGTTTTGAAGATGCATTAATTAGAAACCTCTGGTGGCTTCATGTTTCTTGTCCCGCTTGGGGGATCACTGGGTACCGTCGGGCGGTACAGCCCGGTCCTCGGGGGCTGCAGAGCCGGCTGCCGCCGGTGCCCTGTGCCGGGCGCGACGGCTCAAAGGGATGGACCGGGACACTTGCGCAAGGGTCGCCCAGCGCTGCAGCCCCAAAGGAGACATGGTCACCTCTGCCGT
>NW_010390681.1:0-14641 GCF_000710305.1 Buceros rhinoceros silvestris | reverse complement strand
GTTTCTCCCCGGCGGTCAGCCTCTGCGGAGCCTGCCGACCCGCGGTGCTCCCTCCAGCCGTGCGCAGGTGCCGCGCCCGGCCTTCGCGGGGCGTGCAGAGCCCTCGCAGCAGGAACGGCCTGTTCTCAGGGGTTTCCGCGCTCTTGGTTAAAGGGAGTCTCAGCCTTTTTAACTTGCCCGAAACCACCCCGGGCCACCCATGTAGCTGGAGACAACACCGACTGTTGGGTTTAAGCCATGTATTCAGGTTATTAAATGGTCCGTGTGCCCTGTTGCGAGGTAACTGTACCAGTTAGACAGGCTTCTCTCACCCAAGTAAGTAAAACATAATCATTCTTTAAGGAAATTACAAACCACGTCAAACACCAAAGATTTGTCAGTCTTTAATAAGCTTACGCAGGCTAGACTTATTAAACCTTACTTAAAGAAAGAGGATCATATGGAATGATAAATAGAGAAACTGCATGTACATGCAAATGTGGGTGCAGGCAAGTGAGAAAAAATACCTTGAATAGCCTTGTGCTTGCTCAGCCTGGTGATGGAGGCGGCCAGAACATCCAGCCCAGATGGCTGTTAGCTCTCCACACCAAGATGAAAACAGGATTTTTATTCAGAAGAACCACCTCACCAAAGTGGCAGGTTGTTTCTGAACGTGCCTGTGCCTCGTCTTCAGGGCACAGCTCTTGACCCTGGACTGGTGCTTTGGAGGCTTAGGTGTATGGACACCTTTCTGCACGGAGCTGTGCAGAACCCCCTTGGTGTCCGCTGTGGCTGTTCACTGCCTGCAGTTCAGTGGCACTGAACCTCTGCTGTTGCTCGGAGTAAGTGAACTACATTCTAGTTCCAGCAGATAACTTGCCTCACAGCCGCAGCCAAAAGTGGTGGTAGCATCTTGAAATTATTCATGTGTGTTGCTGTGCACTGGAAAGGCTTTGTAAGACTTCAGATGAGCAAGGAGAAACCATAAATATCTCCTCAGCACCTGTGTGATAACCACAGTGCCCACACTGCTGCAGGTTCTGCGCCTGCGCTGGGCAAAACTATTTTGAGAGTTGCAAGGAGGCTTTTCTGAAACTTTTATTGGGACTGTTTGTTTATTTAGTAGACTATTTATCCTGCAATCTTTAAAGACTCTGAGGCCAGCTGCAGAGAGCTTTGGGGCTACTGGTACAGACTGGGATGGTTCTGTGGAGTCAGCATGCAGTGACCTGGCAGAGGAGTGACCCAGAAGCATGGTGCTGATGGCAAAGAGTCCAGTTTGACCCTACAGGAAATAAAACTTCTAGAAAGTTCAGATATTTAAATTCTAAATACTGTAAAAGCCAGTTTCTTACAAAGCAGGCAGTTCTGTCTTTCTACACCAGAAACCATAAATTTTTCCTTACATAAAACCGTGTTCTAAGAGTCCTTTTTATTTTCACTGCAGCCTTTTAAGTTTCTGTCTAACCCCACGGACTTGCATGAAAGTTGAAGAAAGTAAAGACTATGTGATAAAAGTTCAATTTCTTTTAGATACTGTATTGTGGAATGCCAGGAGAAGGAGAATTGCCATTGTTTGGTGCACTTAAGAACAGTCTCTCGGTCTGACCAGTGCAGCTACACCAGGCAATCTTTGAATGCTGTGGTCTAGACAGCTTGGAAGATGTTTTCTACTCCTGTAAAACTTGCTTAATGTATAGATTGAACCACAGACCTAAATAAAGAAATCAGAGTTATCCCAGAGGTCTCAAGGTAATTGCAAAGGTCTGGAAGCCTTTATTTCTTTTTCATCAGTTGTAGTTCATAAAATTATGCCTTACACACTGTGATGCAAAGACCTCGACAAGAAGTGTGGGCAACTTTCTACATCTTACTCTGTTTGAGGGTAACAGAAACGGACTGCAGAATCGTCAGGCTTGCACTTTGTGTTCGTATTTGTTTCATCAGTTTGACAGCTACACCTACCTGGAGCCTTTTGGAACAACCAAAACAGTAACAGAGAAGTTGTGAAGGAGCTGTCCTATCCCTGCATGCAGTCACACTGTTTTGTGTCTTTCTGTTCAGCTTCCTTGTGTTTCTGAGGTACCAGATCTATTATGGTTACCCTCTGCAGACATACCTGGAGTATCCCATCATCATTGCACAAGGTAATTTTTCTAAGCCATGTTTTGGAAATAAAACAGGGCTCATTCAACCCTCCAAGGCTCTTCATGTAGGTACTATACACATTATGTACTGTAGACATCACTGCAGTGATGTGAATCCATTGACCAATTCTGGCTGGAGTTGGGGGGAAGAGGGAGTGAACATCGCAAATATAATTCTTAAAAACTCCCAGAATAGATGGTCAGCTAGAGGAGAAAGATCTAGTTAATACACAAGAGTTGCAGGGTAAGCTCATCCTTTATCCAGTGGGAGACAAACATTATACATACTCCAGACTCTAAGAAAAGCTTCATTTTGGAGCTTGCAGTGTTCTGGACATCAATCAACTTTGAGAAACAAAACCCACACAAAACAAGTTTTCATAGGTGTGGTGCCCAGTGGAACTGTCTAGAATTGCATTTGGGTCCTTTCTCTCCCTTCTCTGATGAGTGATCTTATTTATTTCAGATGCCATTCTCCTTTTGTTTATTCTGCGTTTCAGTGGAAACATGAAACAAGCTTTGTTCTATGCAGTCACGTATCCTTTGAGATCTGGGAAGTTTGGTTTATGCAGCTTGTTTGGTGGTTCCTTGCCTAACAGCTATGTCATCATTTGGTTTGTGCTGCCATTGGAAGTCATTCAGCCACCCCCTAACATGCATTCTGTGATCAGATGCTGATTTCTGGGATCTCAGTGAAATCTCTACGAGAAGTAAGATTTTACATCTTTGCTAGAGATGCAGGGTGGAAATGATGAATCTTTTTTCTGGTTCCCAAGAATCTAATTCCTACCCATGCAGATTGTACTTGCTATGATGAAGACAGCAGTGTTTTGTTTTTTTAAACAAATAGGACTTGGGCTTAAATCTCAGGTCTTAGGCTTTGGAGCAGGTTTTGTCAACCTGAGGCAGTGCAAAAAATAGCAATACTTAGTCTTTCAACCAGTATGTTTTACCTAGATTATATAGTCTGTTGTAAAGTTTCAGTAAGATTATTTCCAGATGTTTAAAAAAAAAAATGTAATTCACCAGGCAGTTTCCAGAGCTTTGGTATCCTAGAATTTTCAGTGCTATGAAACTTAACTTAATGTAAGATTTTGGGGGGGCTGGTACATGCTAACACTGCGGAAGTGGATAATAGACCTGGCCATGGTAAGTGCTGCTTGATTATTTGAAATTAGGTCCTCAGATGAAATTACTTTTTTTCTGGAAGGAGGCTTTATCAGTGAAATGTCTCTTTATATTTGACCTTGGAAAAATTAATCATTTAGGTTAGCTTTCAGAACATCCAACCGATTTTCAAATACAGCTGTTTCCAACTTCTGTGAGTAGCTAGAAAATGTAGCACTGGCAACAGAGACTCTATTGGGAAAAAAAAAAAGTATAGTCTGAAGCAAAGTTGTTAATTGTGGTGCCTTAATTAGAACTAGGAAAGGTTTAAGATGTTGAAAAAGGATTTGCCTCTTTAGTCCTAATGTCATTATCTCCAATAATAAACCTTTAACATGAGAGGAAAAGAAGAGAGCATCAAAGTATTTGATACAGGGAATGTTAAATATTTCACAAGAGATTTTTCCCTTTAGTCCTAGAATTTTGCAAGAAAAATACCATCTGATAATGCCCTACGTAGGATAAAGATGGTCTTTGCCCTTTTTATCAGGAGAAAATGAAAATTCAGTTGGGGGTGCCAATGCAAAAGATGATACCAATGAGGATAAAAGCTCTAAGCCTAACACCAATCCTTACTTGCAAGGGAAATCCAGGCATGGAACGAAGACCCATGTGGAGGGTCCCCTCTACTCACTGCCTTTGCAAAATCCCCCTTAAAAGAGTGACACAGTGGATAGTCCATTCCCTTCATTATTTTTTTCCCATCAGTTGGACTCATTTTCCACACATTCTTGTCAGTTTTCTCATTCTTGTACGGTTTACTTTGCCAGACATAACGGTAACAGATGGTCTGAATCAACCTTGCTGTTTAGACTAGATCAGTCTCATTTTAGCTCATTTTAACTTTCATAAACAGTTTTATGTAGCAGGTTGAGGAGCTTTTTTAATTCTTTGCTTCATATTGTATTTGCCTCTACCAGGCATTTGCCAACAGCAGTAGCAATTGTTGTGCTTTCTGAGCAATACCCAGAAATCAATCTTGCGTCTGGCAACTTCAGATTTTGCTTCGCAGTTCCTGAGTAAGAAGCTGAAATGTTTGGGTTGAAATACTGAAAAAGTATGTGTATTTATTTTTATTCTAAGTGAAAAAGCTACTCCTGGTTTTTAGTAAGTTACATACTAACAGCCATAAGCTAAACACGCAGATAATACAATGGCCAAGGCAAAGGTTCTTTCTCTTTTTTACCTGCTTTTCAGAATTTTTGTACGTTCATCAGTGCAGCCAGTAAGCTGGCTCAGCTGCAGTGTCTCTGGCAGACAAAAGACTCTGGACAAGTGAGCGCCTTGACCTGGAGCATGTCTGCGTATACCTGCGCAAGTAAGCTATGGGCAACTTGGTCTGAAGCACTGAGTTTTCCCTTTTTAAAGCCGTATCTCCTCCTAATGCCTCTTTCAATAGTCTTTACTCAAGTATAGTAGGTAAAAATGTCACCTAATGTAGTTTCCCTTAGTGCCGGCTTCTGAATCTCAAGACTCACCACACAGTCTCCTGAAATCAACTCTTATCATTGACTCCAGTGATGCTTGGACATAGAAATGGTCAAGGGAGCCTAATGCAGTTGAAATAACTGGAAGAGTGTCTTTACAAAGAAACTATTTCAGTCTTCTAGTATTTAATAAAATGACTAGTGATCCAGCATGAAAAGATGCTAAATTTTGAGTTGGACAAACAGACAACGCTTACTCTAAAAAGTCATCTACAAATAAATATACACTTAAGGCTAAATACCTTTAACTCTATCACTATATGGAAATACATTTCTCAAGAGAAGAATTTAAGAGTGTACCAAGAACAGTGATTTCTGCAGTTCACGTGTCAATTACCTAGTAGTCGGCATGAACAGTTCTTCTACAGCTTTTGTCAGAAGTGCCTTTGTCATATTCACCAAACTGGTTTAAAATCTCGCTATAAAACATAGTGATGCCAGATCTATTTCCCCGTGAAACAAACGTTTTTAAGTCACTAAGTAGAAGTTGTGGTATGTTTGCTGAACAAAGGCAATAAACTTTGTAAAATGGCTTTAGTCCGCTGCAGATGTGAAACACTTAATATTTAGATCTGCTGTGGGAAGGAAAGCTGGATTCCTCATATTTGCAGAAGCCTAAAAGCATGCATGGGAACATTCACAATGGTTAAGTCATGCTAACTCGACTGTGGGTGTAGCTCTGCATCAGCTACTGAAGGAGGGGGCTGAGCAGAGCAGAGCAGCAGTGAAACCTGACTGCATCCAGTCTAGTGAGGTACCTAGACAGAGGTACAAAAATTCTCTCAGTAGTTTTCTCAGTAGAAAAGACCCTTAATACAGTATCACTCAGCTTTGAAAGCTTGATCTCTGAAACTAAAATAGTGAAGAGCAGATGCGCTGCAAGTTGGAATGTCTATACATGGTGTATTTTCATGCAAGATAATCCTCTATTGAAAAATAGGTATTTCACCTTTTTTTTTGAAGGTATAAACATGTTGTATCTAGTCCACTAATCCGAATTCATTCAATTTACAGCAAGAATAGTTACAACTGTAATGACTACAAATGATCTTGCAGGTGAGTAAAGTACGGAGCTGCCTGCCTTTCCAAGGCAACAGCTGCCATGGTGGTTATTAGCCGTTTTGTAAAAGCAGTTACCTGGTCTCAGAAGAACAAGTCATGAACCTGGTGGGTTAACCCAGTGAGGGAAGGAGTTACTGCTAGAAAAGTAGCACAGGATTACAAATCAATCAAATACCTGCAGAAAACAAACAAACAAACAAACCTGCTTACACTTACCACATCGTGAAAAGTGGTCCAAAAGCCATTATTTTTTTCAAAAGGCAAAAGCACTACAAAATTGACTTAATTATGAAAATAGCAGAATAAAGCATTAAAAATCTCTAAATACATAAAGAAATTTAGTAAAATACAACTTAAAAAATCTGTAATAACTGAGTGATATCTTTTCAGATAGTGTTTCCTTTTCTTGTGGGGTTTGTGCATTAAAAAAATTCTTGTAGAAAACTATTTGAAATTAAGCTTAGTGTATGGATAGTTTTAGGCTCAACATCCAGAAAGTTTACGGCAGGCTGAAAATAAAATGGCAGACTGGTAAGAAACACAAAAAACTGGCTTAAAAGATATAGTTCGCAGCTGATTTTATTATAAACTAATTTTTTTAACAGCTTCTTACCACCCTGACAAAACTGAAAGAGCTAAGGAGTGCAGCAGATTTTTCAGTAAATGGTTTGAATTGAAGACTTGGTAGATGTAATAACAGTAACAAAATCATGTTGTACTTTGTGATTCCTTGTTCTAGTTCAAAACTGGTATTTCATCAAAAACATCGTATGACTGGTTTTTTTTTTTTTTAAGCAGTCCTCTGCAGCACAGTAACCTCTGGTTTTACAAGCAGTTCAAGTGGCTCTTTCACTGGACAAGGAAGTCCCCTTTTCAGTCACTCATTTTTCACCCCCATGCTTGCTGCTGTCTCTTTGCCAGAGTAATAGTTTTGGGGCCATGCAGTTATCTGGATCACAAAAAAAAAAAAAAAAAAAAAAAAAAAAAAAAAAAAAAAAAAAAAAAAAAAAAAAAAAAAAAAAAATGGCCTAATCCTCATACAGAAATCTAGTCAGATATAAGTATTTTCTGTCTCCTGAAGTCTAAACTTAACGGAGGGCAATAGAGAATAATCCCTTTATTATAAAGCACATACACATCTAAAAAGGACACATGAGCTGCAGCTCTTGTGGTTTTAGGTGTAAATATAAATTTATATGAGGCTACTCAAACTTGTACTACTCTACTGGTTTTGTCACAAAAGAATTGAAGGCACTGCAGTGTACTGTTTTTCAGGTATCACTTGCAAGTGCTAAATGCTCTTCTCTGCTGTATTTAATTCGAGAACTTCTGGGTTCCTGAACATGGTCATTTAAACTAATTCACTGAAAAAAGTTGCAGAATGGGAACCAGCCTGTTTGTACACCAGTAAAGGTTTACAAAATGACTTGTCTTCTGAAAATGACAGCAGCTGATTCTTTTGCCTTTATGCTTACAATACTTTTTCCCCCCCTTTTAGTTCTCATCCGTTTCATAACCATGCTCATTCTCAATATCTGGGTCACAGCCACAATCCTGCACTACAGAAAAACTAAAAAGACTGACTAGAAGACACTCATCAGCAAAGAACATAGTTACCATAAAAAAACCCTGATGCAATTAAGTTTAAACAACAGAACCAAGGTCGAGGAAGGTCTCTCTCTCTCTCTTAAGCCTAGTATTTATCCCTGAGCATAATTAGTACAGTCATGCTTATTTTCGCTTAGAAATAATTCTGATAAGATAGTTAATTTAAGCAGCATATTTTTATTGGTCATTTAAGACAAGTTTCACTGATACCACATTTTCTCTGGACTTTTTTACTAAATGAACAAGATATTTTGCATTTAGATGTTCAAATATTATTGTATCACTCCAGTACTTTCTAGTTACATATAGGCAATTTTCTTCAATTATACAAGAGCAATTTTGCACCAACAGATCAACTCATCTTCCTACATCTGCTGAGAGTTTGAAAAACAACAACAGATGTTTGTCTTCTTGAAAGCAACTCAGTTAGTTAGACATTAACTATCTGTATTTTAGGATGAAGAAAATCTGAGTCAAGAGCCAATCCAAAGTAAGATTCTAAATGTGTTTTACTAAGTCACAAATCCAGTTGGGATTGTAGCGCTTACATGCAACACTTAAATAGTACAGTTTATACAGCTGATACAAGATAACCGTGGCCACTTTCTTCAACATACACAGTTTTTATTAGGACGAGAGGAAAACTCAACTCTGAATTCTTTTTCAACCTGAGCTCTCCTTCACTGAGTATACTGTTTTGGGAAGAGCAGAGACGAGACTGTACGGGAATTAATGAAACCTTGACCAACCTGTTAGAAACCGTGTTCAGTCAAAGTTCCTGAACTGATACCCAGAACCCCCAGGTGCAATCCATGCCGACAGTGACCTGCTTACATGTACAGCTTGATGCATCACAGCAGACTTGTCTCCAGTGGTCAACCATTTCTGATGATACTGCTCTGTGCTTTGTTAGTTCCTAGTCTGTCTGTGCTAAACGTGCTGAAGAGCGTAAAAACTTCACTTGAATTTTTACTTTGGAGACTCTAACCAATTTGTAGCAGTATATTTAAAAAGGGAAAAGGATTTTGTTGAGAACTATTAACGGGGCAGTTTGCTTTTGGCAGTAATGCCTTTCCAACCTAACGTTACAGAAGTAATTGCATAGCTTGCCTTCCGCTCTCTTTACATTCTCCAAAATGAAAAGATACACCTTTTCAAAAGAGTTCTTATGGTATTACTGTTAAAACCAAGGCACACACCCTTGAAAACTACGGGAAGACTGCACTGACTACATTTGAGGCAGGTTTTCCTTGCAACATGCTGTATCTTTGGACTCTTGTGGCAGAGCAGGATCTGCAGAAGCAGATGTTGCTGCTGGTGTATGCTCAGCGATCAGACAGACCTTCACCATCACCAGGAAACTGCTGTGAGAACGGGGAGGGGTGGAAAGAGGTATGTCTGTGGATGTACGATTTCATGTATCTCATGTTACTGAGAGCAAGTTCAAAGATCAGGATTTTTTATTGCTCCAATAAAATTTATAAATGTTTCTTTCAAATGTTGGTCACGAGAGGAACTAAACATCCTGTTACTGTTTTTACTAAAGCTGTGTACAATATCTGAAGTGGCAGGTGACATGTGATACATTTTCTGGGTCATAGTAATAAATGGTTCTTCATGATTGATTAATGTAATTTTTGCAGTTAAGTTTCATTACAATTAACTTTTTATTCTGTTTCCATATATGAAGAGAAAAGGAAATATTCATTATAGGTCATTAATGGCAGCTTTCACCTTAATATTTGAAGCATCAGGCTGCATATGAACCTGTAACATGCTTAAGAGCTCCAGCATCTTAAAAGGAAAAAACCAGATTTCTCATTTTTTTTAATTAAAGCCTCTTCTTGATAGAGAAAGATTTGTATAGGTTCAAACCCTTTCTGTAATTGACTCCTTCCGTACTCCTGAGTGATGCTGCAGCAAAATGAAAATACTCCATTTTTAGTTTGAGGATCAGCACTTCAACCAGGTTTGGGTTTTTTTTTTCATCAGAAAATGCACTTAAGAAAAGATCTTTACAGGTTAATTAATGCATTTTGAATAAATCATCTTAGAAACCTGTGGGAAAAGAGAGACTGAGGAAAAGAAACAGAGCTAGGTAATTCACAAGCTTAAGGTAATTTTGTGGACTTGGAAAGCTGGATTCATTCAAGCTGCAAGAGATACGGAACAAATCAGTACATAGCAGTAGTTTTACACACTTCACCCCCGCTCCTCCCCAAGAGGAATTTTCTTTCGTAAGGAAGACATACACTCAAGTCCTGGACAAGGCCCACAGAAGCGCAGACCTTGTAGTTTTCCAGTACCTCAACCGTAATCTTCTCAGTAGCTGGATTAAAGGCAATAGCTTTAGACAAGATACACAGGGAGGATAAATCTTGTTAAACTTGTCATTCAGCAGTATCGGGGCAGACACAACCTAGTTGTTTGCTGCATAATGCATCAGTGGACCAAAGACGATGCGATGTTTTTCCCGCCTGGATTTATTGCAGCGTGGGTAAGCCAGCAACTTCTGTCCACAAGGCTAGAAGCAACTCGATTCACAGATCCTGCAGAAGTGCTGAACTACACACTCGGTGTCTAATTGCCCCAGGTCACAACATGTTCACAAGGTTTAACAGCCTTTCCTGCCCTGGCTCATGAAGTGTGGGTACTCTTGGGATTTCAAAAAGTATGAGTTCTCTTGCCTGTGAAAAGGCAAAATCTGAATTCTAGTACAGTCCACTGAATAACCAATACCTCCAGCTATGGGTATGATGAACCCTGTGCATTTGGTAACAGGTAAGCTACAAGCTGCACTTAGCCACAAAGCACAGTGTAACAGTGTGAAACAGAAAACATTTATCATGAGATTTATTATTAAAAAAAAAAGTGTGAGGACATGATTTGAGTCAGCAAGTTGCAGGTCTGAAAGTGAGGACGTAGACAGTGGAAGATGCGTACAGTTTATTTATCCCAAAAGCCTGTTTCTGAACTGTCCACAGTCTTGGACACAAATGCAAACCCATCACCTCTCCCGCCCTACAGGCCTCCGTAACGTTTAGCATTTTGCACAGAATAAAACTATGTAGACATAGGTGTGTTTGTGTTACTCTAATCGAGCAAAAGATGTGATGTTACTGCTTGGACTGCTCAGAAGCTGCTGCCCCTGTCTGACCCCTGAGCCTCTCCCGCAGGCTTACATTGTGTAGGTAGCTGCTCCCTAACCTGGTTCTGCTCATCTATTTGAACAGGAAAGGAGTGGGGTGGGGCAGTGGAGACACACCTCAACTGCTGGAGCTCTGAAGCTGGATTTAAAAGCAGTTTGACACTTTGGAGAAAGTCATTCACAATTAGCTAAAAGGTCCTAAACAACTTACAACTCGTAGAAAGCCTTCTTTCACTCCTTTAAATTAGTTAAATTACTCTTCTTCCACCAAACAATCATTATCCACTTAAGGACATATGTAATGGGAGGGAGGGCGGGGGAAGGAAATTACACCTCAGAGGCAACAGGAAGAACTATTATAAATGTAAAGCTTCACAGATGTGGAGATCGACCGAAATGAGGTAGGTTTCCCAGCCACGTATTTCCTATGACGATAATTACTTCCCTGCTAATAATTTTCAGGCTGGTTTGTTCCATTCCCTTCCAGATTCTTCAGTACATGAGATTCATATTTATGTATGAAGCAGAACATGAAATGTTGCATCCATCCCTAATAATGGCATAAGGATTCACAATCCAGTTTGGAATGTGAGGAAGGTGAAAAAAAAACCACCTTAAAATAGGATGTTATTAAATTCTTAGTTTGTACTGAATTTAATCTGCTTGATTTTGAGCTAAAGCTCTCCAAGACACTTAAGAGTTCTTGGAGATGGTGGCTATAGATGTTAAATAGGTGTCTGGGAGCCACAACAAACAACACCGTAAGAACCTGCCAGCTCATCACTTGTGCTGGGTCCAATTGCAAGACCTTGGCAGTCTGACAGACATGAATCCTGATGGACCTCAGGTGTTTCCTGCCTGATGGCAAGATAGGAAAGTTAAAGATGTCAACTACTCTATCGCACCTGGGAAGTGCTTTGGAGCAAGCACCATCTCTGATGCAGAAAAAAAATCAGTCTTTGGACCAAGGGTAAAATAAAAGGTTTTCTTACACTACACCCTTTTACTACTACACCCTTGATGAAATTGAATTGGGGATACCTAAAGGACAATTTGAATAACTGTCATAATTTTGTTCATGCCCTCTTTTGTGTCATTTTTTCAGCTCATAACTGTCATAAATTATCAGTAGCCTAAACAAGTACTTCTGTATATTATGTGGCATTACGGACTCACAGGAAGGGAGCTTTAAGAGGGCAGACATCTTATTTTATCTGTCAAGTATTCTGGAAAATAATTTATAGGATAGAACTTGCGCCAGTCTAAAATGTGACCAGAAAAGTTAGTTAGTAATGATTATGAATCAAATGGAATAGTAACATGGCTCCATGCTGACAATAAATCACCTTATTGTAATTGCAAGTCACCTGTGTATATGCCCGCTGTGGGATGTACAGTATTTCTGCTTTTGAATTTGGAGGCTTTGGCCACTGGTACCAAGATGCTGAACTGTCCCATCCTAATCAAAAAGTGTAAATGGAAGAACACGCTTCCTATGCCTCAGTGTCCTCTGTCGTGTAAATCAGGACTAATGAAGCACAATCTGCACTTGTGCAAAGCATATTTTAAGTTACCCCATTACTGTAAAGAAATTATTTCACCTTTGAGCAATTGACTACATACAGATTCCACTGAGTTGACTTCTAGTACAGTGACTTATCTCGAGAGATTTTAAATTGTTTTCCCTGAGATGGACTGTCAGCACGACTTACGAGTTCTCATGGTGTCTCTGAGCTCAAGGACATCCTCTCTGTGTTGATGTTTGTTTTAAGCCCGCACATATGCCCACCTTCCCAGTAATAAAACTCCCACTGCTGTAGCTCTGAACACTATATAAAGCACGTACGGGAGCTTCCTTACTGTATTTATCAAGCCCTCCCATCATTCCAGAGCGGACAAGTGGCTACGCAGATCCTACTGAATCTCAGTTGACACCCAGTACATAGGGGTTGTAATGTGCTGGACAACATCACATAGATGTGTGAGGCCACGGGACCCAGCAAGCAGCTGCGAGTCCTGAAGCCACAGCCAGATGTGCACCTAGCTGCGAGATCAGCTTAGAGAGCCTATTGGAAAAAATGGAACACAGCTGAGGCAAGATTCTATGAAAAAATGAATGAATACTACTTTAACACAACTGCTGAGGCAAACTATCCAGGAATGCAGAGAAGACTGAAATACTCCAGTTCCCTGAACTGGACCGTGAACTGTTACGTTCTCTTGCGGTAGAAACAGAATGAGGAGGCGGTAAGAGTTTGTAAGAGTGATGTGGGTAAGAAATTTATTGTCATACACGGTCCTCCTTTTCAAAGCAGCATCATAAATATGACCTCGCAAGCACAGGATGGGTGAATACACTTCAGACCAAGATATAGAAATCCTCCTCAAAAAATTATTCTCACAACGCTGTATGGGAAACCAATACATTGTAAGATTATAATCACAAATGCTCAAATTTCTGATGATCATCTGACACTGCCTGATACACTGAAGAGAGAAAGTACTTCTAGGGGCCTGAAACTTTGAAGAGAGAAAGCACGTAATTCCTAGTGGCAGCTTTCCTGGCCTTGGGGACTTCAGAGGGCTACTGCCTGTAAAAAATGTAGAAGGCTCAATGGTAGTGAGAGATTTAGGTATTTGCAGTGAAACTTTAGTGATGTTTTAAATGTGGCCACTCTCACTGACTGCCAAGATACTTGAGCCTCTTGCATGTTTCCAAGTTGTACATGGAACTATGGTCCATGTCACGTTTTGGTTACAGCATCAACCATGCTATGAAGCATAAGAACTACAATGTTTCTTTCTGTATGCACACTTGGTGCTGGATTGCTGGCAGTGCTGTGGGGGCTGACCTTTGTCAGCTAGAGGTAGGAAACTGCAGTACACGACTAGGACAGAAGTGGAAATCTCCTTGCAGAAAGGTCTTTGTGACAACTGACATGTTAACTCCAATGGTGTCTTCCTGTCCAGCTTCCGTGCTGGTGAGCTCTTGGATGGGATCCAAAGAGCAACTTCCCTACAACTGTCTTGAGCTTCTGGCTCCCAGTTTGACCCTAATTTTTCCAAGAGGTTAATCTGCAGCTTGGCTATGCTATTTGTTTACTCTTGTGAAACAAAAGGACTTGCAATGAGAGCATTTCTACAGATTAAGTCATGAAGCCATAAAAATGGCCCGTTTTCTGGGGTAGCCCACTTACAGTAAGGAAGTGTTCAAACATCACTGACTGCAAGACAAATATTCCTTAGTTCAGGAATACACTGTTCTCTCAAATTTTAAAAGGTTGCTAGTGGACAATATGGAAATGACACAATCTCCAAAAACTACAGCAACAGATCAGCAGATGGCAACTCTGTCTCTAGCAGAAGGACAAGCGAGAAGAACAGAAGAGCAGCTTTGCCTTTTGTGTCCTGGGTACCAAACAGGATGCACGCACAACATACCATTGCCCAAATGATCTCCACATTACAGCTCAGCACAGCCCACACTGTTCCTTCGTTTTGGGACAAACTGTAGGTAGGAGAACTGAGGAGTGCTATGATAGTTCCATCTCTAGAGGCACTGAAAACTCAAAACACTCAAGGAATCTATGCTAAGTTAGCCCTGCTTTGAGGTAGAGGTCCCACCAGAGGACCTCCAATGCTCCCCTATAAGCCCATATCGTTCTACGATACCATCCCAATACAGCCTGCTGTATATGTATAGCTAATAACTATTTGTACAAGTATAGAATGTATAAACTGTGGCTAGTAAATACTATAA
This sequence comes from Buceros rhinoceros silvestris, assembly GCF_000710305.1. Taxonomy (NCBI): domain Eukaryota; kingdom Metazoa; phylum Chordata; class Aves; order Bucerotiformes; family Bucerotidae; genus Buceros; species Buceros rhinoceros. The sequence goes on along the minus strand of NW_010390681.1, from coordinate 283 downwards.
TACAGTACATTTCCTAAACTGTCAGGCTTAACAGGGCCCTAGGGATTCACAGTAAATGAGGACAAGCCAAGGAGGGAAAGTGCAACAGACCCAGCTCCAGCACTTGACGGCTGCCAAAACAGCTCCCTAGGAGCTTCCTCCACACAGAGTTTTCTTGGCTTCCTTTTGAGCAAACCTTGCCTTTCCCATATCTGCTGCAGTAGTTACTTATATATTTAAATATTTCAATTAATTACCAGCTTCTCAAGTTCAGGAACTAATTTACCTTAGTCAAATAGTTTAT
>NW_010390680.1:0-289 GCF_000710305.1 Buceros rhinoceros silvestris | reverse complement strand
GGGGGGGCGCAACGGGGACCCCACACCCCAGGACCTGGCTTTTGCAGGAGCTCCTCCAGCCTCCAAAGTCTTCCTCTGCCTTCCTCCCCTCCGCATCCCACCCGGCGACAGCTCGCTGGGGGCTGCACGGCTTGTCCTTAGCATACTGTGAACTTCTGTGCCTGTCCCCTCCATGCAGCCCCTCTGGGACAGGGACAGGGACAGGGGGGTGCTGGGCTGTGCGCCCCTGCCCGCTGCTCCCCCGCGGGCTCCGCATCCCCCGCACCACGCCTGGCTCCTGCCCAGACCC
>NW_010390679.1:7923-8251 GCF_000710305.1 Buceros rhinoceros silvestris | reverse complement strand
CCCACTCTGCCCTGCCTGTCCCCCCCACCCCGCCCCACTCTGCCCTGCCTGTCCCCTCCCACTCAGCCCGGCCCTGCCCTGCCTGTCCCCAAGCAGTTGAAAGCAGCCGTGTGCCCTTTCTGACAGCCCCAGGGTGCTCCTTGGGCCTTACCCAGTGAGGAGGTTGTGTGCTTTGCTGTAGTAAATTGACTGAGACATATTCCAGTGTGTGACCTTTTTGGGCCTGCAAGGGTGAGCAGCCACATGGGCTGCCCCGTGGCCGGTGACGTGGCCATTGATGCAGCCCCACACTGAGGATTTCCAGTGAGAACGTCACCCACACCATCTG
>NW_010390679.1:0-7772 GCF_000710305.1 Buceros rhinoceros silvestris | reverse complement strand
GCTGTTGGGAGATGGGGGTGTGATACTGGGCGTTCAGCGAGCGGCGGTATGACCTTCCTGAAGAGCTTGGTCCACCCTTGGGAGAGGGATCTGCTCTGCTCCATGGTCACCCTGGTTGGGTCACAGTTTGGGTTACCTTTTGTAATCCCTGCCTGCAATTTCAGCTTGACGCTGGGTCCTCCCTCCCTCTTGCTTTTCCCCGTCCTGTCCCCGGGTACAGGGAGTGTCGCTGGCCAGGCTGCTCTGCTCAGCAGCGTGTTTCCCGGTGACTTGGATCAATTTGGAGTGAGCAACACCCACAACAGTTGAGAGATGACCCAGAGCAGGAACGAGCTGTCCTCTTCCCAAGAGCGGGCATGAGGTGAATGAACTCGTTTCTTCTTCTTTTGCAGGAAATATGAGCCGCAGCTGAGACATCACGTAGCCATAAAGAAGGTGCCCTACATTGACGAGGAGGGAAATCTGGTAAAACCGCTAAAACCGAACGGGATAAAGCTGGAGAAGTTTGTGTTTGATGTGTTCCAGTTCTCTAAGTTAGTGGCAGACATACTTTTTATTTTTTCCCTCCCCTTCTCAATGTTTGTGTGAATGACTGTAGGCTGTAACAGGCTGTGCCAGGGAGCATGTGGGGTTTGGGTGGCTTGTTCGAAAGGCTGTTGGATCCACACCGAGCTCCAACACAGCAGTAATGCTGCAGGCTCGGAGAGGTGCTCACAGTGGTCGGGTTTGCTCTGACCATGCTCCCAGAACCATTCGTTCAACCGAGGGTGTGTTGCTGCCCTGGCTTCTGCCAGCCCTGTGAGAGAAAGAAAAAACAAATGGAAATTGAGCTCAAAGCCCGTGTTGGAGCGTTCAAACTCGCAAAACTCCGCTCTTTCAGGACTGTGGCTTCCATGGCAACCGCAGCCCTGCTGATGGTTGTGGTGCGTGTTACACCAGGGCTCAGCTCACGCGCTTTGTGCTCGGAAAACAGGCTGCTTCAGCACCGCAGGGCCGCGTTGCTCTTGCTGTGGGAACTGTCCGTGTCTACTTGCCAAGCTGTAAAAGGTAGCTGAAAGCGCTGCGGTAGTGCAGTCAGGGGTGCTTTGTGTTTAGGGAACGGGGGATTTTAATAATTTAGTAATTTAGCATAAGTGTTCATATAAAACCTATTTTCTAAGGTCTCGAATCTACCAGTAAGGATTCTGGTTTAGGCTTAAATAACTGGCAAAAAGAATGAATAATTTAGGCTTAAATAACAGGCAAAGTGAACTCCGTTTGGGGGATATTTAGAGGATTTACTTTAGGATGGAGAGCTCAGGGTTTGAACTGGTCTCTGCTTCCCGACACGAGTTCAGTAAATACTCATCCCAAAGGCAAAATGAGTGTGGTGGGAACCGTGCTGAGCCCTGAGCTTTGAAGGGACTTGTTTGCAAGCAGCGATTCCTTGTGCTTTTTTCATAACTCTGCAAAACCAGCTTGGCAGCTGCTTTTCACACCTGAAATGCAGAAACACGCAGATGATGCTGTGGGGTTTTTTAATTTGCATTCCCATTTCTGGTAAACAGCTGTACGTAACGTTCAGTCTTGTGTCCTCCCACCCTGCTTATTCACCCCTGGGGGCTGGGGTCCTCAGCTGATCCTTGCCCACAGGCTCCCAGTGGAGTGGCCGGTTCTGGGAGCAGAGTGTGGTGTTCAGAAGGGAGCCGCACAGCTCAGCGCTGTGTCCGAGCACAGCAGCATCGCTGCTCTCTCCATCCTGCCGTGCTCTTAGTTGAGACTTGTGTGCCTGCAGAGGTTTCTGTGGGGATCCCTACAGGACCGTTGCTTTTCCTCTCACCTCCGCACAGCTCTGGAGGGTTGTGAGGCTGCTGGTCTCTTCCTCAAGAGACTGGGCTTTTGGTTGTGTTTTTCCCTTACCCAGCCCTGGAACTTCTTCACTCTTCAGATGGGAGGTGGCTTTCCTTAGCTCGATGCCCCAGGCTGCTCACAGTGCTGCTCCCTAAAACACAAAATCACGGAATCATCTGGTTGAAGAGACCTTTAAGATCATCGAGTCCAACCGTTCGCCCAGCACTGCCAGGGTCCCTGAACCATGTCCCTCAGCGCCACATCCACAAGTCTTTTAAACTCATCCATGGAATTAAATTCCCTTCTGATTGTTATGTCTTCCCCAAAGAAACCAGCATTGTTTAAACCCCGCCATGGATGGGGACTCCACCACTGTCCTGGGCAGCCTGTTCCAATGCTTCACAACCCTTTCGGTGAACAATTTTTTTCTAATATCCAGCCTAAATCTCCCCTGGCACAATCTGAGGCCATTTCCTCTCATCCTGTCACTTGACACTTGAGAGAAGGAACTGACCACCACTACAACCTCCTTTCAGGTAATTGTAGAGAGTGATAAGGTCTCCCCTGAGCCTCCTTTTTCCCAGACTAAACAACCCCAGTTCCCTCAGCCGCTCCTCATCAGACTTGTTCTCTAGACCCTTCACCACATATCTGAGCCTTCCCTTGTGGAAGTTTTTGCATCAACAGGGCCGATGCTCAGCTTTGGTTTTTGCTATCATTGTTTTCTCCCCTTTGCTGGTAGGAATTTTGTGGCATTTGAAGTTTTGAGAGAGGAAGAGTTCTCGCCACTAAAAAATGCCGACACGGCTGACAAAGACACTCCCAGCACTGCTCGGCGAGCCCTCCTGGCCCAGCATTACCGCTGGGCTCTCAAGGCTGGGGCTGGATTTCTGGATGAAAACGGTTGCAAGATACCAGAGAAACTCAGGTACCAACCCCTGTGACCATCTCTGCCGCTGCTCTGCCTGTGGCTGCCCGGCCGTGCCCGGTAGCTAACAGCATGTCCCATGCTCTACACAGCCAGCGTTAGCTGGATCACAGGGTGATGTGGCGTGATTTTCCTTCAGCTGGTCTTTTCTGACCGTGCAGAGTAGTGTCTGTGCCAGCTCCTGCTCCGTGAGTGAGCAAGTGCTCTGGGCAATGACCCGCAGTGCTTGGGGCTTTACCTCTGGCAGAGATTCCTGCCTGTGGGGTCGTGAGCTGATGCCTTCCTGCAGCAACTTGTTAGGAGCAACCTTTTCCATCGCCCCGGGGTGAGCCAGCCCAAGGAACTGTAACTCATTGCCCTCTCCAGCTTTTCTGGATCTGGCCCAGTGCCTAAAGCCCAGCAAGGTTCTCAGGTGGGTTGGAGGATTGGCTGTTGTAGCAGTTACCTCATGCTGAACCAGAGGCTTTTTTTACTCCGTGGGGCTGCTGCTTCATCAGCTCGTAGTTTAATAAACCCACGAGCTGTTCGTTTACCTTGGAAAGCGCCTCTACCAAAGCAACGTTCTTGTTTTGTTGAGGAATACTTGGGGCCTGCCAATTCCCTTTCATTTCCCCCTTTGTGTTCAATGACACCTGGTGCACGTGAATATAACAAATGCCCGACCCTTCTGGCCGATCTCTCAGGGAGGATGCGCTGCTCTTCTAAGGACAGCAAGCAGTTAATCCCGTGTTCTCTTCTCTAGTCTCTTGGGAACCGAAGATCCTCCAGCTGTGTGTGAGATCTCACCGTTAGTGTCTTACTTTGGAGAGGTGAGAATAACTCTCTGGGGGGATAGTTTTAAAGCTGTGCAGGTAGGAAGCTGACTTCCTTCCAGACCTGGGGGATTTCTTTGGCCTGGGCTGGCTGAGAAAGAGTCAGATAAAAGGAACCAGGACTTGGGCTCTGTGTTATGTTGGTGGTTTCACTGGGATTTACTCTTCAGCAGCTTGTTCACACTCAGTTGTAGCCATCTGTAAAATGGGATTTGCGACGAGGCTGCACAGTGTCACTAAGAGTCACAAGTGCTTTGAGATCTTCTGGCTGAAGAGTGCAGAATGTTCCCAGAACAGAATCCCTGGGGTCCCTGCCCTCGGCCCTGGGCTCACCATGACTGTCTCCTGGGGTGAGCAGTGCAGGGTGAGTGGTGCGATGGGTGCAGTGGCTTTAGAGAAACCGCCTCTGAGAGTCCCCAGGTTTGTCCCTCTGACAGTAACTGGTCCAGGGAAAGCTGCTTCCGTTTGGGAGCGAGAAGAGGAGCTCCCCTGTGTCAGACGGGCAGGGAGAGCCGCGGTGGACTGTAGCAGGGTGGGGGGCACTGTGGGGAGTGGTGTTCATAGAGTGACATCTTCGTGAGGTTGCCGTGTGCAGGCAGTGAACTCATCACAGTCGCTGTGTGGGGAGAACATGAAAACCAGGCGATGGGAGTTGAGTTTGCTTTGCTAGGCTTAGTCTCATGTGAGTTAGGGCCACTCCTCCCCAGGAAGCCTGTTTGAGATCCCTCGTGTTACTGGGGGATTTCAGTGGAATCTGCCGAGTAGTGGCAAGGACTTATGTTTCCTGGGACAGACATTTTGGTATTTGTGTCTTGGTGTCTTCTCCTCCGTGAACCCCGGGCTTAGGGCTGAACCATCTCTGTCACTGGGGAAGCTGTCGCTCTGCTTGTCCTACCCGTGACCCTGTAACTCTGGGGAGTTGGTCGCTCTCTGAGGACACTGTTTAGGCACTAAACCAGTGCCCGTACCAGTGGGAAGCGTTCACAGCCTAACGGTGCTGTTCTCCTGCATCCTCAGGGCCTGGAGGTGCACATGAAGAACAGAGACTTCCCTTCTCCCTTTGTACTCGATGAAAACAAAGTGGAAATGCTGGGAAACTCGTGAAGAGGAGGGAGACCTCTCCCCCTCCCACCAGCCCTCGGTCAGACCCCCTGTCACAGCTGACACGGCTGAAGTGTCAGCTCTGAAGTGCCTCATCAAACCGTCGCTTTGCAGTACCGGATCGATGCCAAGTCCTCGCCACAGCCATGCATGCACACGCGCCCACCAGCTCTGTTTGGTAATTTCGAAGGTTGTCCCTTTTACACCTCAGTCTTTCTGCAGTCTTGGATGTGAATGCAGGTTTACACCTTCCGGGGACCAAACAGATCTTGTATTTCTTACCTGCACTGCACAGGAATGTGTAGAAGAGCCAGTCAGGGCCTAATAAATCCGCTTTGCAGTCGAGAAGATTAAATCTCTTCAGTGCCTTGTTAGGGGTCTTGCTTGTGCTGGTGGGGTTGGGGTTTTTTTAACTAAAAAAGATGACAATTTTTTTCACAATAACCCTCTGCTCTTCCTGGCTGTAACAAACCTTTACTTTACTGTTCATTTTTCTGCCTAATGCATGCCATATACCTCAGAGGGGACTCTTCAAGTACCTGAAAGTAGCAAGAGGAAGAAATCCCAATGCAGAACTTTAGCCAAAACAACAACAACAAAGGCGTAATCCCAGCATAACCAGTGCCCACAGTGAAACACCCACCTCTGCTTCTGAAGCTTCTGGGCAGGGAACTTTCCAGTACGCTTTCATTTAAGAACTAATTCGTTAGGTGCCTTCCTTTGAAATGAGTTACTAACCATCATGTAGGGTAAGGGTCAGCTAATTAAGGATGCTAATTGCCAAAATACATGTAGCATGTGAGCTCAATGCTGGCCGAGGGGTCCCAGGGCAGCTGTGATCCACAGATGATCGTCCCGTTCAACCCCGGGCAGCTGGAGACAGGCAGGCACCTGCCCTGGAACCTGCTGAGGGTTCCATGCTTGTGAGGGTGCTGCTGGGTGCTGCTGGGCGGCCTCGGCTTGAGGAGCACCCCAAGCTTTTCCCCTAAGTAGGTGATGAGGAAGATGCTCCTTTGGAATGTCATTTCATGCCGTGCCTCCACTGAGGAGCTGCTGGTGCTGTTTTACGGAGCGGAGTGTGAATCTTTGAGCTCCCTGGTGGGGCTGGCTCTCAGTCTGGGCGTGAAGCTGCCTGCAGAGTGTGGGAGGTGTAAAAGCGGCTTTGAGTGTCAACACAGCTCAGGAGTTGGCTCCTGCTCTCTGAAGAAACCAGCCCGTGCCAGTGGCAGAGCTGTCGGGGACAAAGCCTGTCTGCCTGCTCGTCACTGCTGAGCCCTTTGCAGGCGCAGAGCCGCTCCCGGGGGTGCTGACCTCCCTTTGCACATGCAGCCAGGAATCCCCGGTGCTGTCCTTGACGCTCAGTCCTGTCCTTCCTTCTGTGCGGTGTCTTACGCATCATTCCATTCCCATCAGTCCAGTTGTATATCTGAGAACTTCTGTGGTGTCTTTGCTTGTCGACTCGGGCGTTGTTTCGATGAAGTTTCCAAACTTCGGTTCCTGAGTGCTTTACCCTGAGCTGCTGACGTGGTTCCTAGAGGTTCTGCTCAAGGAGAAGCTGAGCTAGAAGCTGAACACCCTGTCTGTCTCTTTAATCTTCTGTTTTCCTTCCTTCCTACAAATTTCACCCATTGTTATTACTTTTCTTTTGGCTTCCGTGCTTTCCTTTTTTTTTTTTTTTTTTTTTTTTTTTTTTGCTCTGGCTCCTCATGTTTTAAACTGGAACGCAGAGTTTTGAGAGAACTTGAAAAAATAACTCTCTGTTCTGTATGTACCAAAGTAATTCCAGTATCATTGTGAAATGAAAAAAGAACCTGAAACCAGGGGACATCTGTAGGACTCGAGCTTTTGGACACCTGAACGATTTTATAATAAACGTGTTACTGTGGTTTCTGTGTGTCTGTCTGTGTTTCTCATCCGTGAGGAAAATCCACTGGCCGTCTTTGTCCTACACGTCATGGGTGTTGTCACCGGAGCCGCAGGACACTGGGACAGAGCCGCTGGTGGGTGGCTGGAGGCTGCAGTGCCCAGGCATGGGGTGAAGGGGGGGTGGAGCCCGGCAGAGGGCAGCTCCTTACGGGGTTTGACGTGGTGGGGGGTGTTTTTTATCGGGGAAAACAAGGGTCTGTCCTTGCCCGCAGTCCTGCTGATGTTCCTGCTTTCAGCTCCGACGGCTGAGGGGAGGGAGGTTGAGTGTGGGTGCTGTGTGTTTGTTTAAAGCGGGTTTGAGAGTGGGGGTCTGAGCCAGCCCCCGGCAGCTGCTGTGGGGTGACAAGCCCACCCTGTAACGCAGCTTCTGCTCGGCTTCCCACCAGCAGGCACTGGGCTCTATTTGTAGGGGAATTTGGGAACTCTTCACGGATTAGCCTCTCTCGGGGTGTTGGTGCTGAACCCGGTGAAGGGCAGGAGCAGATATTCTTCCTCCTTTCTCTGTTTCACCCCACGTTTCTCTCTTGGCAGCTGTGCGAAGGCTGCTGGTGTTTGGTGTGTTTCTAAGCTACGCGGATCAGTAGTTTCCTGTGACACGAAAATAAATGCTAAAAATGAATGCACTGTTCAGACTTCTGTCGAATTGTCCCTCGCCTTGCTTATGCAGAGGGTTCATATCTCCACAATTGTTTGCCTGCTTAGTTTTCTGAATCATGAAATGCTCAGAAAACCACCAAATTGTCGGTTTTAGCTGGAAATTCAGCGTGAGGCACATTCCAGATCTCCAGCCCCCAGGGTGTGTGCCCAGGGAGCAGTTCAGCGCCAGCTCTGTGAGCAGGAGCTGTAAAGCAGCTGCCTCCATGGTTGTTTTTCTTTCCTGTGGGACTGTGAGCCATGTTGTGGCTCTGAAGGTGTCAATCCCTGAACAGCGCTTTCCCTCTTGCTGCGCGCCGCTGGTAGCGTCCCTCCTCGTCCGCAGAGGACTGTGTGCGCCAGGGCTGACGAGAAGCAGGAGAGGGACGGGGCCGGGTGGCAGGAGGGGACCCTGCTGAGTACCAGCACTGAGTGCCGCATCTTAGGAAAGGTTTTCGTCCGGCCCTGCCAGCTGCCGTGCTCGGCCGCGGCCTCTCACGGCTTTCAGCTGGCGGCTCTCGGCCCCGTGTCTGCCCCGGGCT
>NW_010390678.1:0-1731 GCF_000710305.1 Buceros rhinoceros silvestris | reverse complement strand
TGGGGCCTCGGGCACGGTAACCTCCTCCCGTCTCCCCACCCCAGCTTCACTAGTGAACCGGACAGCGTGGCCCATAATTGCTCCCGCGGTATTAATCAGTGGGGAACACGGGTTTGTTTCAGCTTTGCCATGTATTTGCAGTGAGAACAATGAGCACAATGCTTTTACAGCCGGTGGGAGTCACGGAGATAGGCACACACAAGGTTGGTTGCCCGTTTGTCTGCAATGGCACCGTGTTGGCTTTGCCTCTGTGAAACACTTGTCTCCTTCCTCCTACCTGTTCCTGCTGCACTCAGGTGGGCAGGAGCCTCCTTGCATGAAGTTGTATGATTACTGGGTTGTGTCGCAGTGATACTTTTTTCTTTGTTTTTAAAATTTTTTTCATATTTATTTGTGAGGAAATACAACTGTCACGGTAATAAATGCACATCACCTTGAACAATGGGAGCAGCTGGAGAAAAGATGGAAGCTGGGCAGCTCCACTTGCTCAGTGTCAAGTGTGGCCCAGCCTGGTTGCAAGCACAACACACAACACACATCCCCAGGGGTCACCTTCTTATCTTGCCTAAAGTGCTGTCTGGGTCGGCTCCATCTGAATGGAGTTGTGCTCCTCCGTGGTCACTGTGCCATATGAAGTATCAGGCACCTCCTCTTCCTTCAGTTTTTTGTAGGAAATATCTGTGTCTTCCTCTTCACCGAGCGTATCTTGTTTGTAGCTGTCTCTCCCATACATCTTGTATACCAGCACAAAGAGTCCCGCTTCTGCCGACTGAAAAAGCGCGTAAAGCAAGGGAAACATGTACATGGCCCCTATGAGCTCCGGGGAGAAGGTGAGTTTTAGGATGGCAGTGCAGAGCTGGACGTTTTGGCACCCTGTTTCCAAAGACACTGTTCTCCTGCAGTGTGGGGGCATTTTAAAGATCGTGGCTAAGCCATATCCCAAAGCATACCCCGCTAGAGGCATCAGCACCGCAATGGCATAGACAGACGCAGGAATATGTGCCATCAGGTCTGGGCCCAGCATGGTCCCCGTCAGGATGAACAGGATTACCAGAGTCACCAAGAGAGACCACAGGGAAATCTGGCAACAGATGTGGATAAACAACATGGGGGTTATTATTTTAAAAGGATAAGCGTTAACAGGTAGAGAGGCTTGACAGAGAGTCTAAACTGCAAAACATGGCTGTGCTGCCCTTCCCAGATTTGCTTCTGGCTCGGGAATTTGGTGGTGGTTGATCATATCCTGGGGAAAGAAGGGGCTGAGATCACCTTCCATCATTTTGCTTTGAGGTGACTTGCTGGGAAAGGAGAGAGGCAGGGCTTGCGCTTCACTTTTCCTTTCGTAATTAAGCTAATTTGCGGCATGTTTTAAGGAAGTGTCTCAGTCCCTGCTGGATGGTTTCGCCAGCCCTGAGTGCAGAGGGAGCGGGGAGAGAGCAGGGTGCTGGGGAATGCCCCTGCTCCAGGGCCCGGGGTGCTGCGCTGCGCAGCCCTCCTTCCCGTGTGCTAGCAGGGTGTGTGGGGGTGTGGTAACCTGCCGTTTCCCTCACTTTCCGTCTCTGTCCCACTGTTTTATTCAAAGACTGTAAGGCCTTATATTCCACCTAAGTAGTGGAATATGCCTGTGTGAAGCTACCATCGGTTCGGAGGGACCAGAAAGGTTACTGCCGTCGGATGCCCTATCCCGCCCCGTCCCCGAGCATCTCCCGCAGCACGGCCGTCCCCGTCCCG
>NW_010390677.1:3673-4044 GCF_000710305.1 Buceros rhinoceros silvestris | reverse complement strand
CCCCCGTTTTCCCAAAAAGAGCAGGAACACTTGAGCCTACAAATACGTGCTTATCCAGAAACTGTATTTTGATCTACCTGAACACTGCAGATGTAGACAGAGGGTTTCTGAAACACGTTGTATTTCTATTTTATACCTTTATCTTTGGTTTTGCCAGTCACTGTAAGGTCCACGCGTTTCTCTAGGAAGTTAATGCTCCTATGTAAACATTTCTCAGCTTCACTTTTCAATAAAAGTCAGTAGCTACATTTGAGAGCTCAGTCCCTGATGAGCATCCTGGTGTGATGCGGACACGGCTCGGGTCGGCTGCCTGCCTCCCTCTCCATGGTCTTGGGGTGGGGGGAAGGCACCCTTAACCCCGGCGGAGGTGG
>NW_010390677.1:3190-3514 GCF_000710305.1 Buceros rhinoceros silvestris | reverse complement strand
GGGGAAGGGGCGGGGTTTCCGTGCCCACCCGCGGCGAGGGGTGAGGTCCTCGCCGGCCAATCCGGCGGGAGCGCGCGGTGTTCAAACCCGGGGCGGGTTGGGGCCTTCTTTCCTCCCGCGCAGCCATGGCTGCTGCTGTTTCGCCTGGAAAAGCTGCCCCGGTGTATGTGCGGCTACTTTGTTGTCCTGCCTGCTGCGGTTTTTGGGTTTTGCTTGCTTGCAACTGAGGGATTTCAGGCAGCAGTGAACTGCATGTAGAGGGCTCTTAAGTGTTTTGCTGGGTTGCCCTTCTGTGACAAATCCCGAACTGTTTCCAAAGGGCAG
>NW_010390677.1:2646-2862 GCF_000710305.1 Buceros rhinoceros silvestris | reverse complement strand
GTGTTTCAGCTCTCCCTTTTTAATTCTGACTACATGAGTGACGTTCAAAACTGCCGTCGGGTTTTATTGTTAAAAGTTTCCTTTCCTCTTATAGTATTATTCCCTGGGCGCTACCGCCTTCGGCTTGGCCGCGTTCTTTAGCGTCGCCTCTTTGCGGCCCCCTTGCCAGGCTTGAGCGCTGGAGCCCTTTGTACTCCCTGGAGGAGGACACAGCCT
>NW_010390677.1:0-2602 GCF_000710305.1 Buceros rhinoceros silvestris | reverse complement strand
CTTGGTGACCAGCTCGGTGGCGCCGGGGCCTTTAGATTTGGAGCCACGCGGCGCCCCTTCTGCTTCTTGGAGAGGGGGACGGAGTGGGACAGTTCTCGGCCATAGTCAGAGACAGATTAAAAAAAACGGGGGATGTAAATCAAGATAATCAGCGAGAGGCCCGTATTTACAGGGAGGAGTCTCTCCCCCATTGGTGCCTCGAGGTGTCCGCCCCGTTGGAAGGTGGCGGAGGCTCCTCTCCCCTCTGTGTTTCATCGAACAGATTTTTTTTTTTCTTCCCCGCTCTAAGGGACACTGCATTCCTTCCTCTGTTAGGCAGATACAGGTAGGGGATGTAAATCAAGATAATCAGCGAGAGGCCCGTATTTACAGGGAGGAGTCTCTCCCCCATTGGTGCCTCGAGGTGTCCGCCCCGTTGGAAGGTGGCGGAGGCTCCTCTCCCCTCTGTGTTTCATCGAACAGATTTTTTTTTTTCTTCCCCGCTCTAAGGGACACTGCATTCCTTCCTCTGTTAGGCAGATACAGGTAAAACAGGATCTTAATTCTTTGTCGTTCAGTGGTGTTTTATGCCAAAGAAAACAAAACCGCCGGCGCGGAAGCGGGAATGCACCGCCCGGAGCTGAGAGGCTCGGATTGGTGTTTCTTTGTTCTTGAAAAGTGGGCCTTGAGAAATAAGGCGAGAAAAACTGCTGTTTTTTGCAACGTCCTCCCTCAGGATGAGAGGGATGAGTCACTGTGGCCATGTGTTAATCGAAAATGTTTTTTCAAGCAGAGGGAGGTAACGCGGGAGTGCCCGGCTGAAGTGTTGCTTGGAAACAAGACGATAATCGTAGGACTTGTTTTGAACGGTATTGCTTCTCACACAGTTTTCTAGGTTGTGTGGGTTTTTTAATTGCTTTTTTCCTTTTTATCATCCGTGTGTTGTTGAAAGAACCGGTATTAGTTACTGATCGCCTCTTATTCAGAGATGGGCTTTATTAGTAGCCCTGCTACTTTAAAGCATTTGAGGATTACTTTTTGTTTAATAATCTCAGTTTATTAAGAAAAATTACCTATTGGTGAATATTTAGTGTGTGGTAGAGAGATTGCATGGGTCTGGAGCAGAGGACTGATTTGCAGAGGGTCCGGATTGGGCCATTTGAAAATCCTGTGGTTTGAAACAGGCTTCCTAGGTTTCATTTTTGTCCTCAGAACAACACTGTGAGGTGGGAGCATTTTTCTGTTTTCAGGATCAAAGTTGGCACTAAAGTGCCTGAGAAGGAAGCATATCTGTTTTGCATCTCTTGGAAATTAGGAATGGAAGGGTTTGGGTTTTTTTCCCCACTGAGGTTTGAAAAATCACACAAAACCACAAGTATTCTAATATTTTATTTTCAGATGAGATAGGTACAGCTCAAAATACAGTTTAATGTAATTTTTCTAATATCTCCTTCACTAGAAACTAGTCACACTCAGTAGTAGTAAATCACAAAAATTACCATTTTGTTTTCTGCCTTTCTAGCAATGTTTTCCCCTTGAGAGGGTGCATGTGAAGAGCTCAGTTTCCTTTCAGTAGTTTATGACTAATGTTCTCTTTTCTATGCTACCAACAGTATTTTCATTATGTTTTTTTAGCATGTTTTTATTAATACAGGCATTAGGGTTGAGTTCTGTATACCAAATCCTCTTTTTTCTTCGGCTAAAATATGTCTGGAATGTTTTTGTAGCGTCACTGCACATAGTTTCTTGTTTCTCTTGACCAGCCATCCAGACTTAATGTTGAAAGACAGTATATTCCTCTACCTCATGTCACCATACTTGTTATAATTGAACATGTCTTGTCTGCATAGCACAGTTAAATAGAACTTTTATATATATATTACAATAGAAGACAGAATTTAACACCTATTTACTTACATCACAGATGAGACTTTAAAAAGTTTTATTTACTAACAAGTAAAGATGTTTGATTTCTAGTTAATCTGGATCCTTTCCTAAATTTCTTTCCCACTGTTCAAATAATCTAAACTCTCAGATTTCTGCATAAAGGAGGGAAGCTTTAGCTTTAAGAACAGTGCATCACAGATAATGGTGGTCATGAAAAAGCATTTAGTGTCACAGATGACCTAAATTACTTTGACTTTTAAGTCCACACAGAATATATCCTTATGCTTTAAAGTACTAGTTTTAGCATATGTAGTGCAATCTCTCAGCCTTCTCCCAAGAATGTTTTTCAATTTGTAGTTACTTCACAGTTTCTGGTTTTCTATTAAACACTAGAAGATGATATGCAAGGTAATATTTAAAAAAAAAAAAAATCAACAAAACAAAACCCATGCTCATCTGCAGAAATTTTCCCAAGTATGTGGACAAACAAGTAGACCAGCTTGAAGTGGTGAAAAAACATTCACTTTCAGTTAACTTTATCATAATGACAATAGTGCATGGGAAAAGATCTTCAATGTTCTTCAAAATGTGTTACTCATGTTTTTCTTGAAAAAAGGCTATGCTTGATTGCTATGTAATGACCTGATTCTGGACAGCATAAAGTCCTTTTCCAAACTCCTTTGGTACAGGTCTTTGTGAGCAGTCTGTCACAGTTCTAGAGGAAGGTGTGGTTTTT
>NW_010390676.1:457-1145 GCF_000710305.1 Buceros rhinoceros silvestris | reverse complement strand
CTGCACAGCAGATGACGCTGGGTGGTGTTTGGTTTGGCTGCGTTTCTAAAGCCAGGTCTCAGCCATCTACGGAGCCCCGGGAACCCGATAAGCTCATCCCGTGCCAAGCGCTAGACAGACGTGCGCAGGAGGCCGCGCTGTCCGGAGAGCGGGGGCTGTTAGCGGCTCTGCTCGCTGGCTGGGAGGAGTGACGCTGCAGAGGGACACAGGCAGCCGTACAGAGTCAATCCCGCACCCCGCGGACGGGAACGCTTCCCACTCCCCTTCACACCGCCACCAGCACGGCAGCTTCCGGCCCACACCCCGGTCGTGCGCTCTGTTATGGTTTACTTACGCCTCTGATGACTTTTCCTACGCCGACCTTGAAACTCAAAGGTTTGGCTGCTTTTTTCTTCTTAGAACCTGAGAGACAGTTTTGTGTGCGTTTGCTTTATGGTGCTCCCACGCTTCTGTCTGGAATTCCCCTGCGGTCACGCCTTGCACTGGTACCTGCCCTTACAGTGCTGTTTTTAAGCCCTCTATCAGATCTCCAGCAGGAAATTTAGTGCTGAACACTAAAACCATGATGAAATGTTGAAGTTGCACCAAGAGCTCAAGTTGTCAAGCACCATCCAGGTACTGATCTGCTGAGCCTCCAGGACTCATTTCAGCCTGGAGAACGTGGCCGTGTGGCTCGACAACGCCACAC
>NW_010390676.1:0-421 GCF_000710305.1 Buceros rhinoceros silvestris | reverse complement strand
AGCCCTCAAACACCACCCCGCATTCCTCCCCTCATGGGACACCCAGCTGCAGGAGCTCCGCGGCGCCCCAGCCAGCAACTTGCTGGGTCCCCGCCACACACACCTTCCCTGAGGCTGTGGAACGGGACCAGCTCACTCCCTCTGCATCCCTGCGGACCAGAAGCCAAACCGCCTGGCTGCAGTACGTGCGTCTGGTGTCCGCCTCTGAACACGTGCGCACTTACTCGTTTGAACGTTGGTATCGAAGACTGTTCCGTCCTGCAGCTTCCCTGTGTACCAGCAATGAACAGTATCCCCTTTCTTCGGAAAGTTGGTTTTATCGCCCTTCTTTAAAATCGACTTTGTATACTTGGGCGGCCCCTGCGTTTATGAGAAGGTGGGTTGTGACCCCCGCACTAACCACCCTCAGGCTGCTACACCC
>NW_010390675.1:3096-3549 GCF_000710305.1 Buceros rhinoceros silvestris | reverse complement strand
ATATCCCGATAGCTCAGGCAGCTGTGAAACCCGCGGGTGGTCTCACCTCAGAAGGACGAAAAATTCCTTATTCCAAACACCTCCGGGCTTGAGGAGGGGAGGGAGCAGGAAGTCCCGGTGCAGGGAGCAGTAACAGTGCTGCTGTTCCTACAGCCTTCCCGCTGTGCTTGTATCTTTCCTCTTTGCATTCCAGCTGCTGACCTCAAAAGGACAGACCTAACCTAATTTGAAAGGCAGCGTGAGAGAAGGCAGTAGCGTGGCAATCGCTGCCTGATGCAGCCATGTCAGTTCCCTGCTCGGGTCATTTTCCTGCCAAAGTACCACTGATGGAGGGAAGGACACAAGCAGCATACCCTCTTCCAAAAACCAGAAGGACCAACAGTTATATAGTTTCCCAGGGCGCAGGTGTTCACACGTGAGCCCCTACGAGACACTTCACCGAGCATACTGCTG
>NW_010390675.1:0-2989 GCF_000710305.1 Buceros rhinoceros silvestris | reverse complement strand
CTGAACTTCAGCTGCCTGCTGAAATCTGCTGGGCAACAAGGTAAATTGCAGAAACACAACCTTGGTTTTACATCTGCAGAGCATTTACTACAGAGTTTAACTGTGTTACTTCACTGGCATAAAGATACAGTGCAGATAGGATCAATGAGGCATCTTGTTTTCTTACTTGTAATTCAGTTCAGGCCTTCCTGGGAATTGCTAAGTAACTCCGAATAATTTAAAAAATCATTCTGATTTATTTTCTGGCATGGACACAGGGCAGAATGTGTGACATCATTACCCATCCATGGCAACAAGCTCTCGTGAGCCAGTAGGGTTTCAGTAGTAGGACCGGTTAAAAGCAAAATATTCCTTGAGAGAGAGTGGTTGTTTCAACACAATCACCAGCACTACAGACCACATTTTGCCCTGCAAAAGTAGTGAGAGGTGTGTGTTGCTGGCCTTGTAAGAATCTTTCCACTCAGGAGTACACCGTTAAGCAGCTACAGCATTGTTCTGAGCTTTGGCCATCTCATACATCTCCAAGTGGTATTGCGGCATATGTAGTTCTACAAACTCAGCAGCTGTTACCTCGTTGTAACTGAGAGAGGTGATAGAAGCCATATGAGGTATGGGGAGCAAAGTAAAATATTTTTTTAGACTGATGCAGTAAGAAAAAAATGAATGAGCTGTGGAGCACAGGAGTCTTAACTGGGACCCCAAGCTTGTCCGTTGTTTCCAGCTATATTTGCAGAGTTACTCGGAAGTTTTACTTAGCCCCCAAAACACCAGGTATTGAGCAGGTATTTTATTAGCTCTCTTCTCATAAATCTAAACCAGAGGCATTCACAGAGCTAAACCATCACACCACTGCAGTGATCAGCCATTATCATCTCCCAGCAAAAATCAAGGGACAGCAGAGTGTAAAACTGCAGGAACATTTAACCCCGTTGGGTCCGAGCTGTTAACCAGGTACTGAACGAAATGCTTACCAGTGATGATCTGTGTCCTGGAGAGTTCTTGTCCTAATCTCGGGGCCCACAGTAAACCCACGTGCTTGTTTTTAGAAAGGTTATTTAATAATTTGTTTTAGCCATCAAGATACGTGAAGGTCCTTGTAGAATCTGTCTAGACTAATGTTACAGCAAAAAAAAGTCAGAGCCTGCTAACACCTGATCCTTTTAGGACCAGACTGTGATGATAGAAGAGTTTATGTCAAGAATAAATCAGCTCTACATGGAGGTTAAATTTCTACATCAGCAGAATCTATTCAGACATCCATTCTCATGCTGGGGGAAAATTCATTCCTACAAAGCCAGAAAACTAAAATAGTAGAGTTCAGCAAAACATGTTCGTATATTCATTAGGAAAGGTTTGTAGTGAAAAGAAAGAACCAGTAGTACAGATTAGCTTCTCCAGAGGTTTAATTTCCAATTGACTGAGGTCTCTAAAAAAAACACAAGACTCTGAAAGGTAACCTAGGATTTTCAGCATAAAACAATTAAAATTTTAATCTAGACTCATCTTTGTGGAGAAGGAGTAATTCACTTTGCACAGACAGACCAGGTGTTGGTTACATCTGCCAAGGTCAATCTGCTGCTCCGAATATCAGAGGTAACTCAGAAAACCCTCCCAAAGTTGCAGTCAGTTATGAATGCACAGCGTGATGCAGCGAAGTTAGCAGTGTTCCAGCCTGAGCACAGCAGAGCGAGTGTGACTTTTACCCTGCCCTTTCCACTGCAAGATTACATGGGTGCTGAAGGATTTGGGGGGCATTGTGCTCTGGGAATCACCAGCGAGGCTGCCCGGGACTCTTCTGGGGTAAAATGCATCTGTCACACAGTTCCTTCTGAGTGGTTCAGAACTGTGCCGTAGTGGTACAGCAGGGCCCCAGCCCAGTTACAACTGACGATGGAGAGCCAAGTCAGATGAGATCCTTGAGGTAAAGCTGCTGTGGAAGTCCTGTACTCATTGTGTTAATACTGGAGAGGAGGGGGTGAAAGCCAGAGAAAGTGATTTGGCACTTTGTGGTCATTCTAAATGGTTCCTATCAGCGCTGAGGAACAGCATGTCATTAATCCCATTCCAAACATGCTTGCCATCAGCAGAACACCCACCTCTCCCTGGGTTTAAAAGAGTGATTCCCCTCACAGGTCCGGTGCTTGTCTTCAAACCGCATACGCTATCCCTGTCAGTTCGGTCAGCGTGTAGACTGCTTAAGATGTTCATCCGAACTTTTCTTTTAAAAGAAGGCTCTTCTTACAGGAGGAATTCCTCATTTTCTCCCAGTGTTTATTGTATTTCATTTCTGCTGCTCTGTTTGCATTTGTGAAAGAGGTGATGGAGTTACTCAAATTTACTCAACCAACTGCAGGAAAGCAAAAGCCAGTCAGCATAAATGTGCGCCAGTGCCTGTGATTCACTGCTGACACAGAAACAGGTACTATCAACACTCCCAATGTCATTCACATCTTTTCCAGGGAAGTAGCATATCTTTTCTCCTTTTTTTTCAGTGACTGAAAACTCAGCAGAGCAGCAGTTTACTGTTTGGCATTCCAGTAAAGCTGATGGGATCTGAAATGTATCGTTCTTTTGAACTATTGAAAGATTACCATAATTGCTTCCCCTGTGGTTCACGAGAGAAAAGCTGAGAGGCAGTGTACAACATGACTGTTTCCAGGTTCACGGCCCGTAGACATTTCCAGCTTTCAGCTGGCTGACCTGAGCTTTCACCATCACTTCTCAGACTCAGTCTTTTCATCATGCAGTTGTACACGACCATTTTTTGAACAGCCCCAACCTGCAGTGCATTTAAAGGAGGACTGACCACTCACAATTTATCTCTGACGAGAGAATACAGGGCATGTATCACTTTGTCCTGACCCATACTCAGTGTCACCTTGCCTGCCAAAGGCACCCATGGAATGTAGACATGTCATATTGAATTAACAGGGGAACTACGGGAGGGACATACCTAATGACATCTGAAAATGATCTCACCATTGTTGCA
>NW_010390674.1:0-3575 GCF_000710305.1 Buceros rhinoceros silvestris | reverse complement strand
GCCCATCCTGCCCGTGGACACACTTTGTCTGACCCTTCTGTTGAGACCTGTCTGGCTTGGGAGACCCCACCGGAGGCACATGCCACCACCAGCACAGCTCTCAACCTCACAAAGGCAAGCAAGCTCCTTCCCCACGACAAGGGGGTGCATGTCTACTCTTCTATATGAATCTGAATCATGGGTCACCTACCGCCACCACCTGCGACTCCTCGAACGCTTCCACTGGAGAGGCACTGGGGGACCCCCAGCCCCAGGCATCAAGCATCTTGGGAATGGTGGTGGGCTGAGGCTGGGCTGGGACATGGGCCAGCAGGTGGGCCTTGTTCAGCAAGGCTCATGGCCAGGCAGGTCAGGTCTGTGGGGAGCTGGAGACTGGCCTGTGTATTGGTGCCATAAAGGCTATGGTGAGATGAAGGACCATGACTAGTTTACAAGAGGATGGGTAGCTTCAGTAGTTTCAAAATGCATCAGTTTTAAATTCTTTTCTGCTACAAGAAAGATTTAGTAAAGATTTCTCATTAAAATAAGTGCAGTGCCTTTAGAGATTGACTTTTCCTATTGTGTCTGCTATGGCTTCTGCAGAATGTCATTTTACAGCAAAGTCCCCTGAAAAGCCTTTTTGTTCTGAAGCTGAACCAAGTATGTAATTAGAATTTACATGGACTTCATGTAAGACTAAGAAAATAGTTCCATATATAAAGCTACACTTCTTTCCTTCCTTCTCTCTTCTTTCTCTCTGTTCTAGCCTCATATGACTTGTGACATTAAAACCAGGAAGGATATATATCATGACAAAAATTCTGTAGTCCGGTTGCACAGAATGCATTATGCTCTGAGAGATGCAATTACTTATTTGAATGTGAAAATGTTGAGTATTACACTGGGTTGTTCTTCAGGAGAAACAATTTCTGTCAATGTCATGTTCAGCCAGCAGAAGAGGATTTTAAATTCTCATTGAGTCCTCCCTCAATGAAGTTTTTCCTCTTAGTAAAGTTACTCAAAATATTATTTTATTCTTTATGTTCTGGTCATTAAAACAAAATTAAACAAACCCCTCTAATCCAAGGAAACTTCCATGAAAGGAGCTACCAAATGACACTGATGTAAAAGGGAGACAAATTAGACACTTAACAAATAATTTTAATTTCCACCCCGCCTTGGTACTTTGTCTATAACATAACCTATATAGATCTAAGGTTGGAGAGTGTCTATTAAACCGTGTTCAGTTCTCCTGCTCTACATTTCCTAACAAATCAGCTACTGAAAATCATTGGAATTCCTGTCAGATCCATAGCCCTCTACAGACAAGGGGCTGTACACTAAATATTAAACATGGTCTTCTGGAAAGAGGTGTCAATAGTATTGTCACATACATTCATTTTGTTAAAGTAGGACTGGCTATCCCCCATGAAACACATAATTAAGAACCATTTTTCATGAGCAAATTTCCTTGCAGTCTAGCAAATAAGAGGCATACTTAATGATTACTGTGTTCAGTGTCTGTTACAGAGAACTTTTAGAGACAAATGCAGGCATGCAATACCTGTTAGTGAGACCTGTTTGTGATACAAGTTTATTTAGAAGTCATGAACATGCTTCTTTAATGGACAAGGTCTTTGGAAGGTAGCACAGAGGTTACTGAGTTTAGTTCAAATATTTTTGAGTGGTCCAGAGTGGCGGTCGATTAAATGGCCTCTTTAAACAGTGATGTGAATACTTGAGGTGGGGGCAGTTGTGGGGAGATGATCCCCTGAGAGATTTTAGTGGTGAGATAACACTAGTTAATGAAAATGCACCAGTGGAGAAGCTGATCCTTGCTTTTGATCAAGACACTGACTCCGATTTAAACTCTTAAGGAAAGATATAGAATCTTACCTTTTCTAAAAGAAATGTCTAAAACGAGGTATTTGAATCCATAGTTGAGCAACTGAGTGATTAACTCACCATTCACAGCTGTTGAACATGGGGTTCTCTGTGAATTTTAATTTTGATGAGAACATGAAAAAAGAGTAAGTAAATATAAACAAACATATTTTTCTTCGATTTTTTAATTTCTTTTTGTTTTGTTTTGTATTTGTTGTGGTTTAACCCTGGCTAAGCACCACCCAGCCACTTGATCAGTCCTCTCCAGTGGGATGGGGGAAAGATTTGGAAAGGTAAAAGTGAGATAACTCATGGGTTGGGATAAGGACAATTTAATAGGTAAAGGAAAAGCTGTGTGGGCAAGCAAAGCAAAATAAGGAATTAATACACTATTTCCCATTGGCAGGCAGATGCTAAGACATCTCCAGGAAAGCAGGGCTCCATCACGTCTAATGGTTACTTGGGAAGACAGGTCCCAAAACTCTGAACATCCCCCCTTCCTCTTTCTTCCCCCAGGTTTTATTGCTGAGCACAATGTCATATGGTGTGGACTATCCCTTTGGTCTGTTGGGGTCAGCTGTCCCAGCTGTGTCTCCTCCCAACTTTTTCTGCACCTCCAGCCTTCTTGCAGAGAGGACATCTGAGAAGCAGAAAAAGCCTTGACTCTGTGTAAACACTGCTAAGCAACAACAAAAACATCTCTGCATTACCGTCACTGTTTTCATCACAAATCTGAAATGTTAGCCCATAGAACCTACTACAAAGAAATTTAACTCTACCCCAGCCAAACCAGTACATTCTCCACCTTTTATTCCACACGATTTACCTCATGCTCAGGTCCCATATTATCCATCAACCCATTCTCATTAACCACCATCTCTCTTCCTGTGTAATATATACACAGATATAATTTCCTTAGTCTATGAACCAGCACTGTGAAATGTCCATAAAATGTCCAGAAATGTCCGTGAAATGTCCATTAAGGGGTTTTCTTTTTAGTCCATGACTTTGGGATCCATCTGTTATGGTGGTCCCTCAGGACAGGAGAGATGGTGTGTTTCATGGAGTTATTGGGCACCAAAACCAGCTCAGGTCGGGTCACTGTTGTACTTGCACTGCTTCTAGTGAGGCTCATTCTCCATTGGTGCTTACTATGTTCTGGCCACCCAACTGACAGCCACTACATTAAAATTTCACAAAAACAAAATTTCTGCTCAGGAGACAGTAGAACTTGATCACAACTATAGATATCTTCGCTATCTATGCAAAAAGGACAAATATTTATTCTTAATCTCTCAGACTTCTTTTTCATACTTGATTACAGAGTTGATTATAGAAGAATGCTGTCTCTCTAGAATAAATTATTTAGACAGTGTGCTATGATATTATAAAAATTCATGCTATGAGTTTCTATAAAATGAACGTGCACAAACAACATACCTACATATCATCACTCGAAAACTCAAAGCAGCTCAGGCAACAATTGCTCTCAGAGGAATTTTATCTTCTCCAGGAGGAAAACAAAACAAATTAAAGTGCTCGAGGTGGGAATGAATGGAGGGCATAACATGCCACTTACAGCCGTGGGCAAAGAAGCAGGTTCAGCTAGGAGAAATGAAATTAATTTAATTCAAACAAGAAAACATACACATCGTCAATTAAATTAGGGTAGGACAAAGATAAAGAGAGAACAGTGAGATCTTAAATACATA
>NW_010390673.1:0-5669 GCF_000710305.1 Buceros rhinoceros silvestris | reverse complement strand
GTACGTACAGGGTGCGAGCCGCGCCCGGAAGGGTCTATCAGTCAGCAGGGTCTGAGGTACCTGTGTGTCGTTAAGGCTCCGGTGTGAAATATGCGGGCCTAAAGCAGCTGTCTGGGGGGGCTGCAAGCCCTCGGCCGTTTCTGACACACCCTGCAGAATCCCCCAACTTTTATTTCTGCAACTGGTAAATTCTCTCCCTCCGGGCAAACACTTCACACACCAGAGGGGCTTCCCACTCGCCCGTGTCTGTACCTGGAGCAGCCAGGCAACGGACATGCCCTTGGCACTGCAAAATATTCTGAGACTCAGCACAAGAAGGAGCAGGGAGCACTTCCATCATGTAGATGGAAGTACTTCCATCATGTAGATGGATGTACATTTCTTCCATGTAGAAATGCAGAAAATTTAGGCTTTTCAAGCATGATCACCTAAGCTGCAAGTTCTTCACCAGTATATGACCTAGACTGTCTTTTGCTCTTTTTTATTCCCCCGGCATATCTGGTTGAGCATTTCCTTGTGTTTCCAATGATAATTCACTTTAAAAAACGCAGGGGTTATCTCCTGAGAGATGTGTCTCCTGAGCATGTAATTCTGCGGGGCCTGGAACGGTTGCTGGCTCCAGACCCGCAGCAAGGAGAGCCAACACTGCTGTAGCGCGGTGCGGCCTGAATTAGCGATGAAATCGAAATCATGGCCTTTCGTAACCCGCCAAGCTGGGCCGCAAGTCTGGCCAGGCACTGTGAGCCATGGCCTCCTGTTTCTGCTTGGGTGTCCTCCCCAGGATATTGAATTCACAAACAAAATCTTCATGAGAGGGTTTTTTTTTTTCCTGTTGACCACAATATTTACAAAATACCAGGGGAAATATTCCCACTGAGCTGCTGGCTGGACATGTCTCACCACCACAAACCTCTCATGTACTAGGGGTGGCAGGGAAGGGCTCAGGATGGTGCCTGTGGGTAGGAAAACCGCCCCTTAATCAAGATAGAAGAGATATCTGTGCCCTGCTGCTATCATGACAGCACTTACTTTGCACTGCCAGCAGCACTCCTCCCCGCACAGAAGGTGCTGCCTGGTCCTGGGAAGCACAGACAGGGAACCTGGGGGGAAAAAGCATCAGGAGAGAGAAGAGAGAGGAAAGGAAGAAGGGAGGGAGACAGGAGGGACGGAGGAAAATTACGCTTGCAGCACATTTCCGCTTGGAAATACTCCCCAGAGTGGTTTTATCTTGTACCAGATTAGAAGCCGCCTGGATTCTGGGTGCAGCGTCCTGTCTTGTTTCCTGGATCTGGTGCCCAGATGGGCACTGGTGTGGAGCTGGGCGGAGGTGTAGGGCAGAGGGGACACTATGCTGGAGCAGCAGCTAGTGGGTTTTGGTGTCCTGGAAGGTTGCCGTTTCGACTCTGTCTTTGAAAACACCTTGATTTTTTATTTGGGGTGCTTTAACACCCCAGGAAATTTAGTGTCTCCTTTTCATGAGAGAGATGGCAACAGCAAACACTCTTGCCTTTGGGAAGAAGCAGGCAGCAAGGCAGCTATGCGTTTATTCCCCCTTCCAGGGGCTTTACCCTATGCATGTGGGGCAGGGGTCTGCCTGGGGCTCAAATACCTCTGCAAAAACCATCTCAAACACCTCCAGCACCTCTGGGTGCGGCCCACAGAAGCCGAACACAATAAAGCCTTTTTTATCAGATTTGTCAGCGAGAAAAGCAGCACCAAGGGCATCACGCCAGCTCGGCAGCACTGTGATTTCAATTAATCGTATGCACTAATGAAGTTTAAACAACAGGGAAGCACGTGCCTGAGCACTTTGCCCAAAAGAGGCTTTTTAGGACATCAAGCGAGATGGGATGGAAATGAGACATTTTGGAAATAAATGTGGCCAGGTGTCACCAGCAGCCAGGATTCGGGGCAACAAATGTTGCTCCCCCAGGACACAGCAATGCCCGGGAGTCCCCATCCCAAATGGCTCCTGGGGCAACGGGGGGAACATCATATTTTTTAGCTGTCTCTGAGGTGGGACAGTCCCAAAATGTGAACTTAGAGGCTAATTTTTGAACCGAGGGAGGGACCCCAGCAAGCAGGGCGGAGGGATGCTATTTTCTCTGGGGCGGTGGGTGGGCGCGTGGGCTGCTGTGGCCATGCCCGGCAGCTCAGGAATGGGATGGCAGCAGGAAGGGAAAATGAGAAAGGCACGCCTGGGTCATGTGCACCTCGGCATCTAGATCAGAGGCAGGATTTGCTGCTGGGGAGGCTAATTTTAGGTATTTTAATTTTAGTTGCTTCCAGATGACTCTTAGTTTGGCTGTCTTCGGGCTTTAATGAACCCCCCATTAAAAACTACATTTTCTGGAGGCATAAGTAAGTAGTCAGCAATTGCTCTTGAGTAACACAGGAGGCTGCTGGATCCTGCCCTCCTGCAGTGAAAAAACAGCAGGGATTTCCAGGATTAAACTTTTGGTGAGTCTTAAGGTGATGCCAGAGACTTGGAGGGTTCACTGAAGGGGAGCAGAGGTCTGGCCATCTCCGATGGAGGTGCTGGACCCCGGAAGGAGATGGGAGGAGAACACACTGCAGTGAGCAAATTCTGGCATGTTTGGGTAATCTGGGGTTTACAGCCGAGGTTCTGCAATGGAACAGGGACCATCATCCTGCCCAGTCCAGGGGCATTTCCCCATCATATCTCACTGCTCCATGAGTGGCCACTGCAGTGCTCAGCTTACAGAAAATGCAGCACCATTCCTTTATTGGCACGTAGACCCTGCCCCTCTATCTCAGAGCTGTCCTGTGTTACCTGCATAAGTCTCAAAGCACCAACCTTTCCTCTAAATAAAGGGAGGTAAGATGCACTTGGACCTGGTATCCTCCGGAATTTCCTCCTCCACCCACACCCGATGTGCCTGCCTGCAGGATTTTGCACATGCGTCCACCTCCATGTGCAGGATTTTGCAAGTATCACAGCCCTGGACATCCATGGCAATAAAACAGTGTAAATCCTAAATTTAAATAGCAGGAAGAAAGCGATGAGCCCATGGACTAAGAGACCATATGGGGTTTTTTTTGTTCCTAGGTGGCTTATGTAATCTGAGACTTGGGGCTCGCTCAGGTCGGAGACGAACTGTTGGGTTCGCCTGTGGCTCATTGCATGCTTGCTTTCTCTTAAATCAGTATTGTATTTGCTGGAGGACAGCATCCTTGCCTCGGTCAGCAGCATTGGGATGGTTGATGGGGGTTTGAGGCTTTAGCTTTTCACTTCGGTCTTCACAGAAGTAATACTAATTGCGGATGCTGGCATGCTTTTCCCCTTCAATTCTTCTCTGGAGCAGCTTTTCGATATTCAGGCAGCTGTAATTATAAGTACCAGGAGAAGGCCTCATTAAACACATTATTTTATTTAGCAGTTGCGAGAGTGCAAAATGCTTCTAGTGGGGTGCTGCAAGCTGTTTGACCTAAAAAGATGGTGTTTTGTTTTGGTGCTGATATCCTCACCCCTTTCGCCCCCTGTGCTCTAGGGAAGCCGTTCCCTGCCAGCTCGTTTAATTGCACGGGGTATTGACCATGGGGCTTGTGTTTAATTCCCATTCCTATGTGTTGTAATGAGTGCCCACATGCTCAGCCTGGGATTGTTAACGAATTATTGGCTTTTCTGCTGCAGCCTGTCTTCCTCCGCCACGGTCAAAATACTCCCTGGAAATGTTTAAAACTCTGCCTAAAACGTGACTGCAGGTGAACACTTCCAGCTCCTCTTTAAATAGACATAAATATCTAAATATATAATCTGAATGGCTGCAGGGAGGGGTAGGGAATAGAAGAGAGGGGTTGGGGCAGGTCTGTGAGCCCACGGTCTGCTGGAGGTGCCCATCTCCAACCCTCCCTTCGAGCTGCCGGCACCAAGCCCGTGTAGGAAATTCTATGGGCTTTCTATGGGCTCATCGTAAACATGTCTCTGCTCACCCAGGCAAAAAAACCCCACTGGGCTGGGTAGTTTGTGGCACGAAGGGGTGGCCCTGCCTGAAAGCACTGCTGGGTCTCCATCCTCTGCTGTACTTGGGAACTTCCCCATCCTGGGGACTTCCTTCCTCCCCCTTTCCTGCCTTTCTACTGTCCCTTTTCCAGCTCCTACAGGCTACTGTAAACCCCAGTTTTGCCATTTTGAGGCTTTTAATCCCACTGTGTGGCTACGCTGCAAACCGTACTGGGGAGAGGCTGATGACCCCAGAGAGGGACATCTGTGGTCCAGGAGGCAGCTCTTCGGCTGAGGTGTGTGCAGGAGTGTCTTCTGGTGTGGGTGTTCCCAGGGTCATCACAGAGGGCTGCTCTGCACAAAATCCTTATTTTAAAGCCATTTTCCTCCTGCCATGAATTTTCAACATGGAAGAAGAAGGAAAGGCAATGAGCAGGGGCTGAGCAAAGGTTCAATCTGACCTGAGTGGTGGAGCTCAGGGCAGCTGCTGTCATTAGGTCTCCTTGCTCTTGCCAGAAAAAGCAAATAATTATTGAAGTGCTAAACATGCTATGCTGGAAAGACTGCAGGTAAATCCTTCCAGAAGGACACAGTTGAGATGCGACGGCTTCAACCGTGTTATTCTGACTGACAAAGAGAAGAAAGGGAAAATCCATCCCTGCAGGAAAACCCAGCCATGAGGTTTGAGGTTTGAGAAACCCAGAAATGAGAGTTGAGGTGCAGGATTGCTCCAGGATGAGCTGTGAGGCTCCAAAATGACATTGCTTGGGGAAAAGCTGAGACGAACCCTTCAGCACCTGAGTGGATGGATGTGAGGGCAGCACGTAGGGAGCGCAGCACTGGAGGGATGTGGGGATGGAAGGAGGAGGGTACTGGTGTGTTTCAGTGGTGTGGGGGATGGCAGAAACACATCTGTGTCACCCCATTACCCAGATGTGCTCTCCTCTGTATTTTAGAAGGTCTTTGTGGCAAACGGGTGTTGTAAATAACAGACCTACGCTCTCAGCCTGCATGTTCCTGATGATTTTGGCAACTTCCAGCCTTGTCACATTTTTCTCCCCATTAATTTCCAGTGACTCCCCTTTCGTGAGAATCCTCCTTTCCTAACCTCCCAGGAGAAGGCACGTCCCGATTGCTGCACTCAGTGAGGACCCAGCCTCCTTGACTTTGAAAAATACTAATAATACAGGATCCCAGCTGCTTTTAAGCCAGCTCTAATGGTGTGGCTGCATGTGGGGACCGCTTGTGCATTGCCCCTTTTCAAAGCTCCATTTCCTCACGGGCAGTTCTGGGGCCACTTCCTGAACTGAAAGCAATCCGCTCGGTTCCTCTTGGGACTACTCCTTCCCAGGGACGGACAGGAATGAAAAAGGAGCTGCCGGCAGTGTTGTAACATCTCTCAGGCCAAAGGGGAAAGTCTTTTCTAAGAAAAATAGCCCAAGTAAATCACCTTTCAAGAAACAATTGAGCACATATTTAGCTCAGATATTGCAAGGTCTGTGCTGGTGGCCCGGCCCACCACCATGTACACCTCTCTCTCTGCAATGCTTTTTTTTTTTTTTTATCACCCACTTTTTATGCTATTCATTGAAACTGTCGGGGGGTGGCATGCTGGTTTGCCCCAGCACCCAGATCCCTGCGCCTCACCCACACTGCATCCCCAGGGCCATGGCGGTGCCTTTGCAGCCTTCCTGGCTGCACCCTG
>NW_010390672.1:12382-16348 GCF_000710305.1 Buceros rhinoceros silvestris | reverse complement strand
CCCCAGCCCCTGGTTTTGCTCGCAGCTGTGGAGCTGGACCTCAGGAAGACGTTTGGCCGCTCTGGTGAGTCAGGGTCCCTGCTGGCCACTTCCTCGCGCGAACCAGCTGCAAGAGCATCTGACTCACACTCCTCCAGAAATTAAAGCAAACATCGGGTGAATCCACTGCGCAGAAAAGCGACTTATTGTTCTTATACTGGCTGCAAGGCAAACACTAAACTGTTTTATATCAAACACTAGCCACTTGATTTGTTTTGTTGGATTGCCTGTGCTGCACATCGGTTTTATTTTTTCACAGTGCTGGCCGGGGGTTCAGTCCTGCTCTACACCAGGGACAGCCTGACCCAGCACAACAGAGCATGTTATTTTCAACCCCAGTCTTTTCGTCTGCTTCTAAGCCTCTCAGGAAGGAGGGATGCCAGTGAAGACCCGTGCATTGAACAGTCATTGTACTTCGTCTTTGGAATTTGGTTAATACCCCTGCTGTTACAAATTCCCTGGAGAATTACTGTATTTGGTAATGCTAAAGAAATCTGGGGCTAATCTGCTCCTAAGACTCACCTATCAACATAGGTACTTTCAGTACTGGTAGTTTACTCACAGGTGGGTGAGTAAGCCACAGACTACAGAAGTTATACTCCCAGTGTGCACTAGCGCAAAATGTTCATGTTACAGAGCTGTGCGAAGAGGTTCATCGAGGCTTAAGAAATTCAGCTTAAATCCTTAATTTTACAAGCAAGGTTTGTAGAAAATCTTTTATTTAACCAGCTGACACGGTTGGAAAAATCAGGTCCTCTGTGAGGTTTTTAATTTTTATGTATCATCTGAAAAGTCACCCATAGCAAGGCGTAGCACCGAGCATCTGACACCTTACATAGCTGCAACAGTTGAACTATTAGTCCATAGCTATGAATTGCTTAAGGATATGTAGCTCTTGTATGGGTGCTAAATAATCCTGAAGTTATAGCTGCTTTTGTAGGTGTGATATCAGCCCTGTTACCTCCCACAATTAATGGACAAAGTCATTATAGAGGATAAGGAAGGTATCTCTGTGCTGGGTCTTTTTTTCACACTGTCACTTTTCTAGCGCAGACAATCTTTTCCCCAGTTGTTCAGGTGAAAATGTCAGTGCAATGCTAAAAAGATTTCATTGTGGAATCATTAACCAAATTCTGGAACGCCACAGCACGCCTTACACAATCAGACTGACCTCGGTACCCTCTGCCACTGTTCCCTGGGCTAGCCCTGACTCCAGAGAAAACAAAGAATGTCTCAGACTGAGATTAAAAAGTGCTGAGAGAATATGAAAAAAATCTGCGCGCTCATACTTCTTGGTCACATCCCCATAAATCCAGATGCTTGCATGTTTGATTGTCTCATCAATGCGGTGACGTTAAACGCTCATGGAGGCAGATCAAGCAAAGGGGGAATAAGGAAAAGCAAAGCAGACCTTCTTAGACATTCTGTATTAACTCCTCACTATGAGGAAA
Organism: Buceros rhinoceros silvestris; assembly: GCF_000710305.1. Classification (NCBI taxonomy): domain Eukaryota; kingdom Metazoa; phylum Chordata; class Aves; order Bucerotiformes; family Bucerotidae; genus Buceros; species Buceros rhinoceros. Next base: position 14,858 of record NW_010390672.1, on the reverse strand, counting down.
ACAAATATGAAACAGAGAAATGTTTAGCAGGGTGGGCATATGAAAGCTAGAATTCTCAAACAGGAATACAGCAGAATACACAGGGGGAAGCTTTAATCTGATTTCAAGCTTGCCACGCAGTGGATTTAAGGTTTGTGCTTTTGCGATTGTGAACTTAGTTTGGATTCCTCCAGAAAGAAACTAAGAATCTCCTTATGCTAGCAACTTTCCTTCATGCGATTCTTTGCTTGGAAGAGTAGACACCTTGCTGCTGCAAGCTGAAGTTAGTGCCTTGAGATGTACACAGTTATAGTCAATCCCGTTAGCTGAAGCAAAATATTAGTCCTGAATAGGCATTTGGCTATCTGGGTACAGGGATGGATCAGCAGGTATATTCAGCTTGTTGTACCAGACCTTGTAACTTCTGGAATTAGCAACAGTCCTCTGAGTAAATAATTTTGGCTGTACCACGCCATGAAAACAGTGATCTGGTATTCTGGAGTATAGAGTGATGTGAATGCTACTCTGCACCATGGGTGAAATGACAGCCCACTGAAAAGCCCTTCCCAAATCTTCATCCGCGAAGCCAAGCCATGATGATGAAAAAGCAGATGTTGGAGGGATTTTGAATGTGCAGAGTTAGCTGGGTGCTTCTTTGAGCAAGCCCCGATACCAGCTGTCAAATCAAAGCTTAGAAATTCTGAAGAGTTCAAGGAACCCACCTCAGTTTTCATGGAGACAGATACAAAGAATCTTTGCTGGTAATTGAGCCATGTAATGCAATGAGTAAATAAAGATTAGTGCCATACAGAAATGATGTGGCAAATTCATGTACTGCACTGAGATGAGGAGTGTGCTCGCAGCGGTTTGGTGCCTATAAAATGAAAATAAAAATAGATGTAAGAGAAGAAAAAAAAAGGTCCTTGAATGCAAAAGGAAGGATTATTTGCAAGAACACTAACAGGGAATTAAACTTGTCAGGCAGAAAACCTTAACTGGATTCAAGATGATTCAGGCAGCTGCAGATGGGAATCTTTGTGTTAGCAATAGGTTTAAGGCCAGAAGAAAGCAATCTGGATGCTGGACAGGATGCTTTAGTTGTGTTAGTAATTTCCATTCATATCAACAGATCAGTTAGTGCCATTTTATCTCAGCATGAGTTAGTTAATAATTAGTCATGACACATACAAGTCCATGTTTTCGCTAAACAATGAAAAGTTCTGACTCATATCTATGTTGCATCTCTGATACTTTCTTAGTCATGTAACTTCTGTTTAGTCTAACCGCATTTTACTGATTAATGCTAAGCTGCTGCTCATAAGCTCTCCCTGTGCTGTATTGACTGCTATGTCTGGGTCTACTGGAAGCGATGGGAATATATAACAGGTCTGCTTTGGTGGCTGGGCCAAGGGGTACAGCTGAGGTTAGGCCCACACTGTCCAGAGCAGGGCCACCTGCAGCAAATTGTCTGCATCTGTGCGGACCATTGGATGTTATGCACCCTGGTAAGAGCTCTCCTAGGATCTCCTACAGCAGAGCCCTCTCCTGGTGTGCTGCTCCCTCCCTTACACATGATGTTCTTCATGTGAAAGGCTACGTCTGGCATAGGTTGACACCTGCCATGGCTGCTGCTCCTACTCGGTGGAGGCCGTGATGTATGCAGAGCTGTCTTTCTCCCGACCAAACAGCAGTTTCAAGTTGGAGTGCATCAGTCCTATTGTGGGATGCATGTCGACAGCTGGGTGCCAAACATAGAGAGCTGCAGCGGGGATGGCAAAGCCTCCAGTGCTTATGAGCCTAGTCATCCTCCTGCATCTGTGAAACTGGCATGCAGTCAGGAATGCTATTTGCAAAGGTCATGAATTCTTCTGGAAAAGTCTCTGAACAACCAACTACCCAGGACAGATAACTGGTGTCTCTCTGCTGCTTCCCTTCAAAACTGTGCTGTGCAGATCACACTTTGGAAGTGTCCCTCCGCAAGAAGGGGAGCTGCAGAGAGCATCCATGATCTCTGAAAATTGTCACTGCAGGTCTTCAAATCCTGCTATGAAAGTGTTGTATGGTACACGCATACATATGTACATACTTCAAAATGCCATTCTGTCCAAACACACATTAGATTATCCTGACTAAACCACTAGAATAGGCCATAAGCTATAAACAACAAAAACCAAACCCTTGCTGTGCCAGGAAACACTTTTTAAGGTGAGACAAATCAGCCATATACAAGTAAGAGGGAGCAAAGTATCTCTGTGGTCTGACCTTGGTTCTGCCAGAACGTGACAGGCCATCGGAGTGACCAGGCAGCCAGGGGAGCAGGGGTCTCAGGTGGTGTCTCTCCAGGGGAGAAACACTCGTTTCCAGCAGGGCTGGCAGGTCTTTCCTAGAGAGAGCCATGCCAGGGACTTCTGGGCAGGAGAGGCAGCTCCCAGATGAGTTACCACTGCCGTTTCCTTGTCTCCTGCCACCAAGATTTTCTGCTGAGCTGCCGCCTCCC
>NW_010390672.1:0-12288 GCF_000710305.1 Buceros rhinoceros silvestris | reverse complement strand
AAGCTGCTGCCTCCATCCGCTTCTCGGCAGGGCAGCAGGCCTGCAACTCCATGGCTCCTGGGGCTAGCTCGCTAGCAGGCTTCCTCCCCCTCATGCTGCTCTCCCACACCTCCTGCTCAGTGCTGCTGGGCTGTGTGCCTAGGAGATGAGGGGAGCAAGTAGGCTGGCCTGGCAGATACTTCTTCCCCAACTGAAGTATGAGCTGTTCTGCAGCTCTGGAAATCTGTGAGCAGTGAGTCAAGATCTGGAGAAGGCAGTGGGATGCAGCTGAGGCACGGATGGACGACTGGAGCATGCCCATGTATGCAGCTGAGTATGGATAGGTGCCAGAGCCCGTTCTGCTTGGAAAGCAGCCATTTCCACATTTCAAGTTACCCTTGCCATTTCCTCAAGGGTATGCCCCACCCCTTCCCACCAGCAAGACAAGCGGTGACGTATTTTGCTGCTCTGTGGCAAATGTTGCTTGTCAGAACCGACTGTCAAAGAAACAGATCTGTCAGAGTTCCTGCATGTGGTGTAAGCTTCTTTCCACCCCTGGGTGCCATGCTCTCGTGGTACAAGTCTCCTTTCTTCACGTCATTAAGTAGTCTCGTAAGCATGGTGCAAAGGAGCAATGCTCCTTCCTGCAAATGAGTGTGATCAAATAGATGTATGTACTCAACAGATCTGGGTGCACACTTTGTTGCATCTTGGGTGATTTTGACAAAAAGATCCAGAAATAATTTCTGTGTTTATATGTGTTGGGAGGAGGATGTCATGTCCGTGCAAAAGGTTTCTTGTCCCACACCCTCCCTGTGACAAAGCTGAGGGGCAAAAGCAGGTACTCAACTCCCTTGGTCTTATACTGAGCCTACTCCCATGTCATGTAATAGAAGTTCTGTGGTGGCTTACCAGAGAAGCAGTTGGTGTAGCTGCCTGTCCCTCCCTGTTCCGGAGGGACAGAGGTGCTGAGCTACAGTCTCAGTAGCGTTAACCTGAATCAGGATCCTGGTCACTCTACCCGTCTTGTGCCCCTTTTCTATACCAGTGCTGTTATTTTCTTGCATAAGATATAAGATAGCCAAATAAGCAGGGACGGCCTTTGCAGACTGTTAATTCTCTATTTTGTAGCGTGCCTAGAAAGATGTGCCATGCATATGCTAGGGCTTGTTGGGCCTTTGAGTACAGTAGGAATACGTAAGAAGATTGTTCTGGTCAGGAAGAATGAAGCCTGGTGTAGTCCACACCTGCATTATCTATAGGGTGTGTATCAGGAGGCAAACTACCCTCTCTTTTGAGCCTCACAAAACCAAATCATTGGTTAACTCCAGACCAGAGTCCTGGCAAAACAGAGCATGTACGCAGTGTAGATGATCAAGGAGCCAAGGCCCTGGAGCAAAGCAACAAGCAAAGCAAAGAGACAATAAAAAGCATATGGTTCAACATTCTGCTTGTAAAAAATACTAGGCCAAATGTTATCTACAGACTGCTGAGTAAACCACAATTTGAGCACAGCTTTAAAAGGTGCAGCCCCTCAAGTCCTGGCTTTCCAAAAGCAAGAGTTGTGGGGCTGTATGAAGTTTTCTGCAGTGCTCAGGTTTAGTACATGTGGCTACTAGTATGTTTGCTAGTTAATTTGCTGCCTGTATGAATAAGAGGATGACTACAGATCAGACAAAAACCTTTGACTGTTTCATGGGGTTGTCAGGATAATTAGCAGGGCCTTGCAGTGGAGCCACTGTCCTTTCAGTGGCAGCCAGGAGTCTATGACAAGTGACAAGTCATGGGAGAAAGCTGGTCTTCAAGCAGAGTATGATTTTCAGTAGGTTGAAAATGTAAGGATGTGACAGGCTTTACTGAAGATCCGTGCTAAGTTCATTCTATATCTAGCAAAATGATCAAGCACTGTATCAAAGCCACTGACTGTGGAGGATAGGATAGGGCAGTAGTAGTTACAGGCCACCATTGCCAGCATTTTGTAGCTAGTCTAAGTGACGTTGAGAAATCAGTAGCCACAGCCACTGACCAAAATGCAGGAGAGGTCCTGAAAATTGTTCCATCTTGTATTACCAAGTCATTGACAAATCGTGCATGGGGTCCTCTGGAGATGTGCCAGGATGGCAGAGCCATAGCCTAATTTCTGGGATCAGTTGATTACCATCACTTTAAACCAATGCAAAGGGCTTTTCCCCTCTTAACTGTGAATCATCCCTGCCTGTCAGTAGTAGATGCTTGGGCAAGGGCTCAAGAGATAGCATTAAAGAGCTCAGCTGTGGATGTACATTTCTCAAGAGGCATTTCCTTCAACCAAGGCATTCTCCAGATGCCTTGATGAAGGTCAAGATGATGACCATGTCTTTTAGGTACTTGGCAAGCCTCCTGACCCTTTGCTTCCACAGCTTGTGAAAAAACTTACTTGGAACCTTTAACCTAACCCAAAACACTTCAATTTTCATGTAAACAATTTTAGGTATGTGTTTGGCTTGCAGAAATCTGCATGAAGGTCATCTGTGTTCAGGCTTCATATGAAAATACACTTCTTCCCTGGAATTCCTAGTCCCAGGTGATGTCTGTGACAGTGATGGCTAAAAGTTGGGAGCAGCTGGTAGTTAAAGATGCCTGGAAACTAAGCCAGCAGAATCTCACCAGGCTCCTAATGACAATAGGGTGGGTCAGGTTATAAGAAAAGCCATATCAAACCATTTTCTGCAGAATGTTAGACTTGCTGCTGCCAAAAGAAATAAAAGGGATATTTACAAAGCTATTTCTCCAGATCAGCATTGCTTTTCCTGGGCCTCCCACCCACACCTTTCTTCCCAACACATTGGTACATAGCGTTCAATGTCATGAAAAGAATTGTTGGGTCCTACCAGCAATAATTCTTTTGCTTCCTGTATATTTAGCCTTTACAGCCATGGTCTCTAAAACGGTGTCCTCCTAAAGTGCTTATCAAGCCCATATCTTAAGAATATAAAACAAAAATGACATTTGATAAAAAAGAAAGGATATATTTGTATTGAAAACATGGTTTTGAAGTAAAACAGAAAACATTGTGGATTTGTGCAAAGATGTGGTAAATTTTAAACAATGCGAGATGTATTATATGTATTATATCCAAACAATGTCTAGGCAAGCAGTGCAGGATGACGTAACAACTGCAATTTCAGATGCAACACCCTGAAAGGGAAGGAGCCTTCTCAGTCAGTTCCAGTTATCCACTTGCTTTGGGACACACCAGACGGCCCGTGTTTCTCCAATGCAGTAAAATGGCTCCAATTTTTTTCCTAATCCAAGAAAGAGGAATTCTGCATTCTGTCTATATTTGAATGTACATATGGGATACTTCTGTATCCATTTCCTCCTGTTTCAAAACAGGTATTCCACAGGGGCTAGACTACACACTGCAAATGAGTCTTCTCGAAGAATGGGACAGAGAAGGGTAGAAGGTATGGTTCAGAACTGCGAGGAATGTTTTGAAGAATATGGATGATGGTCTGGTGTGGTTGATGCTGTTCATTGCCTCTAACTCCTCAGACTTGATATCACCGCAGGCCCTTTGGTACCAAAAGCCCAAATTCAACTTAATGACCTTAGCGTGCAGTCAAGATTAGAGGGACACTAAACTGTAGACTTTTTTGACTCTTTCATGTTCTGTATTCACAGGCGCCTGGCTTTGTTTTGAAGCTGGAATGACTCCCTCATTAGACTCAGAATTCATCTTTCAGCTGTGTTGATGAGAAGCCTGCAGAATGTTGCATCCTATCTGCTCTGCTCTCTTACTAGATTATACTCTAGAGTCTCCATTTGTGTTTGCTTTAGATTCAAAATTGTTGTTTTCCAAATCCCTGCACCTCCAAGCAAGAAATGGAATTTCAAGTTACATAGTTGGTGCCTGAAGAATTCCACTCTCCTAAACACAGCAATTATTTATGTGATCTGAGGAACCATGACACCAGAAGTCTTCTCATGTACAATTGTTCCAACTCTTTCTCCCACCTGACAGTAAACTGAGGAAGAAGTAGTAAATATGAAAGTATGATAAACATTCCCGTACCTACTGCAAATTAAAATAAACTTTGGGGAGATAGAAAGGAGAGCAGCCTTCTGTGAGAGCAGAGAAAAGCTAAGATCTCCCAAAGTGCAGAAGACCACCTTATGTTTCAGGTTCTTTCTGTGTAAGAATGAGCCTACTACACATGAGAGTGTGGGAAGTGGGGAACTTTTTGAAACGTTGTGATGGATGATTATAATATTATACTGTGAAAAAAAAAGTATTGAATCAGTGTATGTCTTGATTACATTTAAAATAGTTTTTACGTTAAAAACACGGAGAGAACAGGGTTGGCTGAAGATTAAAGGTGCTGGGTAAGGCCAAGGCATTGCCCTTCGGGTCAGACAGGGCTTTGAGCAACCTGATCTAGCGAAAGATGGCAGGGGTGTGTTGGATTGAGTGATCTTTAAAGGTGCCTTCTGGCCCAAACAATTCTATGAAAAAGTACTTGCAGGCATTAAACACACTAGTGATTCATGTCATGGGTTCCCAGCTGCAGTTGCTGGCCAGTGACAAACTCAACCAGGTTTAAGAAAGAACAGCTGTCTGCCAGCACAGAAGCACACCGGTGTTAAAGAAGCACCGGCTAGCAGTGCATACATTCTCGGCCAATGGCTGCTTTGTTCCAAGGCAGCAGCACTCCTTCATGAGTGTGGGAAGGTTCCGTAATGCTGCCCAGACTGCTGTCTTTCCCGTACATGGACTTCAGGGCCTTTGCCTTAGTCCAGTACCGGTACTGGGTACATACAACAGTAAACGGTATTATTCCAGGAGTTTCTAGTGGCCATCTCTTGAATTGCATGGGTGCCACAAAACCTAGGAAGTCGGAGGATATCTTTTAAGGATCAGCTATGATCACAACGGGTTTGAGGTCAGAATACTCTTCTTTCCTGACCTGCTTCTGGTAGGGGAAGCCTTATAGCCAGAAGCACCTGAGGGTGCCATCAGCATGTCAAGGGTTGCAAGACAATATGAAGAAAAGGTAGTGAGGCAGCCTCTTCTTAGGTCCTCTTCCTCAAATTTCAGTAGAGAACACAGCAAGAAGCAAGCCCCAAATGTGCTTATTAAGGCAGTTGTCAGCAGGTGAAAACGTTTGACCTCAGAAGGCTTGTCAGCACAGATGGGAAGGGGAAGGTCACCTCCAAATAAATACAGAGGCAAGTATTCTGGATCCCATCATATTCCTTATGGAGTGCAGCACAGCAGGGCAGGTAGATGTATTCACATCCTCCAGAAACAGCAGCAGGCCTGACGTGATTCCAAAAATAGCGTGCGTCATGTTGATTCGCCAGAGCCTTCTCACAGCAGTCGTGTGCTCTGTGGCAGAGGGTGCTTTCTGGAGATTTTTTAATATGACGGCCACTCTGTCAGTGCATGAGTGAACGGTTTAAGTCGATATTTTGCTTCTGGATACATTATACTGTCATTATTCCAGACATAAGAATTCGGCAGTGAATCGCTAGTCTTTTAAATAAGTAGTACTTTCTTTGTTCAGGCTTGATTTTAAGGCTTTGGATATTTCCATATGTTTATATTAAGATTTGTATAATTCCAGAACATTGCTGGAAACTCCCCCCCCCCCCCCCTTTTTTTTTTAAGATTTAGTATCTACAGTTTCTGTTAGCTTCTAGTCCCCCATATCCAATATATCAAAGGGAGAGAGTGAGGAGATGACAACTGATATTTTGTAAGGCTAAAAATATTGTGCCTTTTTACATAACACTAGGAATTTAAAAAGCACATTAACTGCTTGCAGATTATTTTTAAAAATGCAGTTTGAGCAACACCACTAGTATAGATTCAACTGACATTTAGGAGAAGTAGCTGCTCTATGTTTCACTGTTTGGAAACGAGACATTCCACAGAGAATGAAGTAAATGTTTTAAAAAAGGCAAAATAAGACTCAGACTGCATAAAAGATGTCTGCACTCTCATACACACCTCACATTTATGTCATTGGCAGTGTGTTTTCCTAGTGCATACCACCGGTTTTGACCACCCAAAGCCACCTCCTCAGACCTGTCCTCTTGGCACCACTCACCAGATGGTGAGAATCTGCACGCTCACAGTGTAACGGCCAGATTCACCAAGTTCCCTTTCTCGTACATTTCTGGAATTGCATTTCTTCTTTCCTCTTCAATTTGTTAGCATCTGCTGAGCCCTTCCTGGCAGGGAGGGAGTGTGAAAGAGTCCCTTGTCTGTGAACTCACCCATCTTCCCCTTTCATGCGCCACTGGAAAAGGCCCAGGCCACGGCAGAAGAAACTGGAATTTCAGAGCATGGCCCAGCCAACTTCCAGCCTCATTCTGTGTGAGCAGGCATTTAGCTGGTTCAGACACAAGGTGAGGACACACAAGTATGCAGAATAGATTTATGAAAGATACTTACCAGAATGATGTTGCCGAGGGGGTGAATTTTGTGACAGATGAAGCAGGCTAGACTTGCTAATTCTTTGATACTGAGCCGCGGTTCCAGAAAGTGAGGGCTCTCCATGCTCAAGTGCGAGGTGATGCATGATCACATGCAGTAGGTCAGTGTGCTACAAAGGCATCGGTGAAATGCTCACAGAACCCACTGCACCACCACAGTTCCAGATGGTAAGTTCCTTCCCTATATCTTCTGTAAAGTCTAGAAATGGGAACTGTATGAAAGATCAGAACTTAATATATATATAGAACAGAACATGACACTTCTGCATGACTCTGGATAAAAATCAAACATCTATGAAGATGCTAAGAGAATATTATACTTGCTAAAACTTTGCAAAACAACAACATTGTTCTGAAAAACTGTGAAGCTACAAATCCTTAAGAAAAACTAATGAAAGGCAAATATCAAGATAAGGTGAGAAAAGAATGGTGAACACTGAGCATTGAACATTTATGTAATAAAAATGGCCAATAAAAAATGGCCAGTATGCCAAATCTATGTGTTATAAAGGCAATTGTATTTTAATAGAATACCAGCAAATAAGGAAGATCGCACCACAGGAATCTTGCAGCAAAGCAGATATGGGACTACTGTCTGTTGTTAGATTACAACTAGCCTGATGTTTGCTTGCCTTTTATGTGTTGGGGTGACATATCTCTGCACTGTAGAAATTCTTAAAATTTGTTTCAGAAATACATTTTTTTTTAAATTCAACCTGCATTGAAATGAGTGTGTTTTTAAGATACCTGGCTAACATCAGAGTATTTCATTCCTCTGAGTAACACTGTTGTAATTTGGGGCGCTCCGTCGATGTTAGTTTCCAGTAGGTGATGCCAGGATATCCAAAGCATGTGTCTCTACTTCGGCAGCATAGGCCAATTTGAGAACTCACCATGCAGGTGGGACAAAATGCCCAGGAGGATTTTTGACAAATACACTATTGAGGGTGTGGACTGACTAATTCTGTATCACCATGGAACTAATATGCTCTCATAAAGTTTTTTATGACTTCTGGGTGCAGGCAGAACAAGATCACATTTGCTTGGATGTGAGCGTAGCTGAGCATGAGCTTATATCACATCATGTAATGCAAACATACCCTACGATAGCTCCACCTATTATTGTCCCTTCTAATCTTCAGTTGATTCACGCAGCCTCAAATATTTTCCCAGCTTGAAAGGACCCAGCCTTCCAATTATGTCAGATAAGTTATACCACTTTCAGGATCTGAGCTACACTGGCACTGCTGTTTTCATTCTCTGAACCTCATAAAAAGCTTTTCTGTTTGTCTCCTGCACCGAAGGAGCTCTAAACAGGAAAGAAGAACTGCATGAGTCATTTTGCTATCTTATTTCCTTTTCAGTCCACATGAAAATCCTATCAGTAGCTAATACAGTTTGATGTAGAATTAAATCTTATGGCATCTACTCCATTGCTTCTATTGAGCAGTTACAGAGGTCTCTGCCAGAAGCAGCATTTACTGGAGAATCCATACTGCCCGTGGCAGGAGGCCAGCAGAGAAGCATATTGGAGCAACAGTCCCCGGAGGACGATTCCTGCCTCTATAGATCTGATACAGATACTATTTTTGTAAACATGAACTTCATAGGCCTCTGTGTATTTTCCACAGCTGAAGACACAGCTTGTAGGAAGATCCTCCATGTCTTTCTGTGACAGTTGGTCAAGCCACAGGACTTTAAATAAGGATTTTAAAAGCGATCAGACAAGGAGACGGTGAATGACCATTTTTCAGAGTCTTTTCATGGGAGGATAGACATGGTTGCCAGTGAGACCTCTGGGGACAGGAACTAATGTTAGGAGGAATGACAGACAGAAGATACTTTTAATTATTAGGGGGTTGGCAGTGTTTATTTGAAAATGGAACATTAGGTGGCAAGTTTTATATTATTTGGGTTTTTGTTTTTTCATTTTAACTGGTTTAAATGGCAGCTAAGGGAGATGACATGGGCACATTACCTACTGTGATATAATCTGCATCCCTGATAATTAATTGATGAAAAGAATAAATTTACTCAGTAGGTACAACAGTGACGATAGCTTTGTATTTTATAAGCAGTGTTTCTTAGGAAGAAGCTGATTCAGGATTCATAATTTATAAGATCTTTATATTTCTATAGAGCTATTGGGAACATCTGGGAAAAGTAGGTTTAGTAGATTAATCAATAGCTTATAGAAAAGATAAAAAATGCTGAACAGTCGTCTCTTAAAAAGCAAACAAACAGTTAACAATTTACAGCATAAGCATGTGTTCAGGGTTATGATGGAGGTGCCTCAGTGTGGATTTGGAACAAGTTGTTAAAAATCAGGCTTGTTCTGGATTTGCTTTGTTCTGTGGTGTTACCAGCCCCTCTACCGGGTACGAGATCACTGTCTTTAGCTTTGGTGAAAGTATGTTTTCCCCTCCATCCCATCCCTGCTGAGAGCTAGAATGACCACTCTGCCAGCGTGCAGGGGGTGAGGGGAAGAGACCACTGGAGGCACGGATCATTGGCTATTCCGATTCACCTTGGCACTCAACCCCAAAACCCAGGAGCACACGCTTAATAAGTTGATCACGGCATGTCAGTCAACTGCTCTTGTTGCATTCATGGCAAAGGTATGGGAGTGGGGAAAGAAGAAAGTCAAGCATTATGTTGCCCTTCCACCAGCAGCATTGTTGACCCAGCTGGAGCAGCCTGAAGCTCTGCTTTGCAAACACAAGTTCGTAACAGCAGTGACCTACAGCTCATGCCAGCTCAAACACAGCCGCACTCTTCCTTCTCTCTTGCCCAGCATACGTCTCACCACAGGGTCTGTGGAGTTGGAGGTCTACAGCTCTACAGCAAATAAAGGGATGCATAACTCTGCCCATTCATATGAATAATTTAGGAGGCTGCAAGCGGCTGTTTCCTACTGCTCCTTCCGTCTGAGGTAACCAGCTATGTAAATAACCTATCCATGTTTCTCTCTCTAGATACTTAACTGTCTCCCTCTCCTATGTGTATGAAACAACGATCTTTCAGACCAGGATTTAAATCAGCACTTACACAATTTTGTACACAATTTCCTACAGCAAATTATAGCCTCATTGTTTAAAAAAGTACCCACAATGCTTAGAGAAAATATTCCAAGACTGTCAGAAAATGTATTTCAAAGAAAACAAAACAATTTATGTTTCATCATTTACCTCCTTTGCAGCAGGATTGAGAATATTGTTGCTCAGGAAGGGCAAGGACAGAAACTGTGGGGGGATGGTTAGATTTATGCTCTGTTTTAGTCCCTTGTTCAGACTCAGTCCTGTCACTTCCCTCCTACATGATAATCCTCATGAAATTATATTTCTTCAGAGTGTAAAATAGCTACTGTTTTCTTATGCTACTGTACAATAAAGAGTACTTTACGGTTAACTGAATTTAGGAAGTAAAAGTTAGGTATTGGCTGATTAAAAACTAGAAGCTGTTCAGTGATGATGAGCTCCCTATTGCATGGAACCTACTGTACAGAAGTGCCAAGCAACTGTGTCAAAACCGATAGCCAACAGTCTAACAAAGTCTTCTCAACTTCTAATGAAAATGAAATTTACTTTAAATAGGAGGTTAATTTACGCAAGGTTCATAATGAATAAATGCATGAGTACGAACCAAAAGATGGTGAGGAGTCTATCCTTGGATTAAACTGACTATGTTAAAAATGGCAAAGCAAAGAGATATTGATTCCAAATAAAAAAAAGAAGAGAGCTTGTGGCATCAGTTCATGTGTGACAGCCATGAGACAGGCCAATAGTTCTGTGGAGTGAATGAATGGACGTTTGGGACTAATCCTCCTCCTTTCTAGTTCTTTTTCTCTGCTGTGCCTGCCTGACACTTGCCTTGCAGCAGCAGGGCTGCTTGCCAGATCCCTATCTAAACTACCACATCACTAAAGCCAGCAGAAGACAAACCCATTAAGAACTGGAAAGCTGCTTTTCAGGCAGGGTAAGTGCTAGGACTTGCTCACCTGCCTGTGGAATCACACCCGGAGGCAGAGGTCAGAGCAGACTGATGTAGATGATACTGTAGCTTAATGAAAACCAAATGTGTGTTTGCTGGAACCTGGGGTATGACTTTGAGCTTGAGAAGAAGTGATAGACAAGCTAAAGCATGACACAGAGGGGATAAAGTGAGAAGAGTCAATGTGACTTACCTGAAATCTTCACCGAAACGGAGACCAGAGCAGAGATCACTCACCGTGCAGAAAGGAGGTTCACAGAGGAACAGATTTAGACTGGGTGGGTGAGTGAGGGGGAGAAGGTGATTAAAATGGAACCATGAATCTCTCTGAACAGAGGAAAAGAAATTGCCCACAGCTGTGTCGCTAATACATCTTCTCAGGCTAGGATGAGATGCAAATTCTGTTCGGTGGGGTTTGTGGTGAAACTCCCGAGGACAGCTGTCCTGATCAATCTGTCTGTGTGAGACTGAGGATGACAACAGTTGGCTGGGCAGCCACTGTCTTACAAAACGTTTATCTGAGAAAGGCTTTGCATGTGAACATACCACTCTTCCCATTCCAATTTGCTTTTGTTTCCCCTTTCCTTACATTTAGTCTTGGAAGTCAATATGGGTCTGCTTTTCAGAGATGCTGAAACACCTCAGGTTAACATAAAGTTCCACCAGATCTGTGGTTTTCCAGCATTTTTACAACTTAGGTTTCAAGAGTGCAGAAACATCAGGGGAAAATATCTTTAGTGAGTCATTTGAAAAGACTAGATAAAAACTGATAGATTTGGAAATACGTGGATGAGGTGGAAGGGAGAGAAATGGGGAAAGAATTCTAACTGTGGAAACCCTTCATCCTCAGCAGAAATCTAATGTGCTATACTCAGTGATAAGCATTATAGCACCAAAGCGAGGATCTCACTGGCCTCAGGCACCCAGACAGGAGGAGGCTATGATCTCTTACACTTCAGCATGGTCATGTTCACCCATCTTCAACACTGCGAAGATGCGAGAAGGTACAATAGCTGCATATATCCAGACATTGCTATCTTTTTTCCTGACCCTGTCCTTACTACATAAATTTTAGTCTATACACTGACTGTGTTAGACTTCCTGCTTATTGTTTCAGATGATCAGGCAAAGTATGTTCTACGTGAAGTATTTCTTTTTTATTTTTTTTTTCCTTCCTTAGGATGACTGTAAGTTGTGAATGGGAGAATGAATGAACTTACCTATTTCCCATTACTGCTGTTAATCAGGGCTGTTCAGCGGTCTTGAGTGACTTCTCAGCAGCGCACACAAAAGCTGAATTTTGCAAGCCCAAGGATGAGAATAAAATTGTTCATTTGGGATCAGCAAAATTCAATTTGCTGTTACTAGAGACTGGGGGAAGGAAGACTGGTGAGATCAATGGGCAAGGGAACCACGAAAGGACAGGGAGAAACCATGAACATTTCAGAGCGTGAAAGTGGAAGGCTCAGACTGGGGAGCGTCCATGCTGCTGGGGAAGTGTGCGAGGACACTGCCTGTTGCTGCTGCTATCAGGTGAGGAAGAATTTGGGCTGTGAAGGGAGCAGACCTATCATCATCTTCTCCATCTGCAGAGACCCCTCCTCCGTGCCTTGCGAGTGAGGAGGATGCAGGAAAGGCCTCAACGATCTTCCACTGGGTTGAGCTTGCTTTTCTCACCGTTTCGCAGGGCGACGGGGAGAGGAGGGGCAGTGCCGCACATCTGCGCCCCGCGCGTTCGGAGCAGCCCTGCAGCAAGCCTCAGCTGCCCGGGGCCCCAGAAGGGGCAGATCAGGCCGGGGACCGCCGTCCTGCCGCCCGCCCCACGGCGACTCCCGCAGT
>NW_010390671.1:20625-20836 GCF_000710305.1 Buceros rhinoceros silvestris | reverse complement strand
ATATATATATATACATAAAAATGCTTGTATTACAGGCAGGAAACAATTCATGCCTGAAACGTCTGCATTATTAGTCACAGCACTGTGACCTCTCACCCCAAGTGATAAAGTACACAGGTCAGAATTGACAATACATACTCATGGCTGATCATGGCTGCCAGTTATTGATCCGCGGAGGGGGGAAAAAAAGAAAAATTTGCCGGAAAAAAAT
>NW_010390671.1:18041-20523 GCF_000710305.1 Buceros rhinoceros silvestris | reverse complement strand
GCTGCCAGTTATTGATCCGAGGAGGGGGGAAAAAAAGAAAACTTTGCAGGAAAAACATTGCTCTGAATTACAAACACGCGTTCTCCTGAGACTCGGCAACTCTCTGGGTTTCTCCCACTGGAGCTGGAAAGCAAGAAGTGAGTTCAGCCAGTATTTAATATCAAGTGAATGTGGTGTTTAATCAATACTATTCTGCTTTTGTTCCACGATGTGGAAAGCAGTGTCTATTCATTCAGTAAAGGTTAATGCCAAGGGTCAAGTGATTTCACACTCTCTGTAGGATCCACAACATTTCAGTAGTTCAGATGCCTTGGACAATGATGACTCAGTTGGACTGATTTATTGCCACTCTAAGGCCCTGCTTAATACTAAAGTGCTATCTTATGATAATACCTCAGAAAATAGCACTGATAAAAGAGGAGGCAATAATTACCTACATTTTGAAGTAATGTCTTCATTTCTAACATCCTATAAAGATGTAAGGTCCATTTAAAATGATCTGCTCCTTGTATTAGGAAGTCAGTTAAATCAGATATTATCAGTGTTCTCTGGTTTATGAAATGCTATCTATGCAGAAGAAATCTGGCGGATGTATTAAGAAAAATGCAAATTGCAAGCTAATGTAATACAGTACATCATTTAACATGCATTTTAAAGAATAACTTACTTCCTTGTCTACTTGCCCAAATAAAGAAATACAGTTCTAAGACAGATTAACAAGACAGAAAAAGGGAGAAAATTGTCAGCCAGTGTAGAATAAAAATATAACAATCACAGACACTCTGTGTTCTGATCTGGCTTTAATATGTGGGACCACATAACCAACAGTATTTACAATTGCTTCTATTATTTTTTTCTTTAAAATTTCTAACTTAAGGGTAGATATGCAAAGAGGGGAAGGATATATACTCCCCTTCAATATGATACACTGAAAATGACATTAGGTGAGGTCATTGTCTAAATCAGAATGCATTTGACTTTGTCGGGGGTTCTAATTTCGAACATGCTAGGATCCCTGATTATTATTCAGCAATGTCTTATTCAAGATGTGTTTTATATAATGAAAGAAGTTCAGATGTCACCAAGAAAATAGTGTGAGAAGAATTAATTGGAAGGCTTATCAGAGAAACGTAATTTAGAATCCAGCTCTACCTAATATATCATTGAATGATGAATATACCAATCAATTAGGGAAATAAAATAAATTCTGCAAATTTGACTGAAGACATCCTATTATTATAAGTGGGAGGATATTTGGAACAGTTAATTACTCCTTATTTTAGGTTCTAAGTATGCAAAAATCTTTTATGTGAATTTTCAGCATCCTTCTCTCTCCCCAATTACAGATATTTAGAAATTTCTTCTGACTCATTTTAATGATGATGTCGTATTTTCTATAACACTATGGCAGATCCAGAAGAAAGGCATTTTAATGTGAGTTAAAGGAAAAAGTCCTGCATTCTTGTATATGTGAGATACTGTGTTGTCTGACAAAAAAAAATGCTAATCAGTGCAGAAAAGACAAAATGTTCAGCATTGTATTTATTGAGAAGAGGGCTAGTTATTATGAAAGAAATCCATATTGTAAGGCAACTAGTTTACTGTCTTTGATGTAATAAATTGTTACTGAGATTGTGGAATGTTTAGTGTGTAAATCCTTATTTCAAATCTTTGACTATTCTTTGAATAGGAAATGACAAAAATATCACTAGAGGTTATGAATGCTGATGAAACAACACTGTTACAGACCAAAACCAAAAACATCAATACAATGTCTACTTAATTTTGTAGATTTAAATAGTTCTACATAGTTCTCAATTCAGGACAAAACACTCATAGTCTGAAATATAAAACCTACCAACTTCCCAGTTAAAGTTTCATATGGAAATTCAAGCATTGGTAGCTAACCAACTACTTCAGAGATATCTAAGACATATCCAGAGATATCCAAAGACATCCGGAACAGAAAATAAAAGGTTTGCCTACTTAAAACTGATGGAATTTAAAAAAAAAAATCTTTTCTTTTATGTAGGGAAGTTTGTCTTTTTAGTAGAACAAGATGCTTTCTGTAGTTGAAACCAGAATGCTATGGATGATCTCAGTGTATGATAACAAAGGCTTTGTCACAGTAAATCAGACCTCTGCACCATTAAGTTCAGAATCTTGCCTGCAGCCCCAGACAGTGCCCACTGTATGAGACACCAGGAATATCCAAGGAAGAAGTCCTCTTCTTCCTGACACCACTGAGTGTGAGTATGTGCTTTGAAGCAGAAACTTTATTAATCCCACAAATAAGTTTTATTTATGCATAATTAATCTACATTTATATATTAATGTACACAAAAAAGTTTTAGAGATTATCTGCTGGTAGAGCTTCACAATTTGGCATTCAGCAAACTTTCAGACGAGAGTAGAAAACACACACCATCTTAACATTAATTAATTTTCTCATGACTATGTACAGTCCCGAGGTATGTGTAAT
>NW_010390671.1:0-17912 GCF_000710305.1 Buceros rhinoceros silvestris | reverse complement strand
ATAGCCACATATCAGCAACATCCCAAGATGGCAATAAAGAACTGTACTGTCCAGAGTACTTAGCAAAACAAATAGCCGGGAAAACTTAAGATTGCAAAATCGGGCCAAAAGCTGTTCCTAGGCAGTTTAGCACAACTGTATGACCTAAGGATTCAAATATTTCATCTTTAATATAAAGCCTGGACTGCATATTCCTTTTTTTCCGTTCTGCACATGACAGTGGAACTGTAGTACAGCGGGTAGTTTGGAAATGAAGTGCTGAAAAAGAATAAGTCATAGTGAGAAGTGAATGGCTATTCAGATCAACATCACTGTAATACTTAATAGGATACCAAGAATAAAAAAAGAAAAAAAAAAAAAGACATGCCTAAAATTAGGCTTCTACTTAGGCGATTGAATAAAAGGCCTAATTACAAAGACTGCTCAGCAGCCAGGAGCTCCTGTTATAGGGGGTGTCATCCTATTGCAGCGAGGGCAGTGAACTAGTTGGCTCCTGGAAAATGTGGCTGAGTATCCAGGCTAATTATGCAAAATACTTGCTTTGTGACAGAGTGCAACATCAGTGAGATTTATACAGGCAGATTTGGCTGCCTTTTATATACTGAGTGATACAGACTGAATTTGTATCTCCATTCATGTACAAGTTATATGTTATACAAATGAACATGTGAATCAATCATGAATGAAGTGATTATTACTACTCTGTTACTTAGTTCTGACTGATGCTCTTGCCTATGGTTTTGTCCAATTTTTATCACTTTATTTTTTGTTTAATCTTCAGTTGTATGAGACTTTGGGGTTTGGCAGGCTCGCAGCTGAGTTTTAACTGTGTAACATTATTGGAGTATGAAAGAAATAAAACACTACAAAGAAAATATTTCGCACATTTTACAAATTAACAAAAAATTATTTAATTATTAGAAAACAGAAGTACTTTTTGGTATTACTAGGCCACCTGGTAAGGATGGTCAAAGTAATGAAAAATATAATCTTGCGTAGTTTTATAAAAAATAACACATTGTTTGAGACAATTCAATTTGAGGTAAGTCAGTCCTAAAACAGCAGTTTACTTAGTGGTGCCAAATACATGCACAAACAAATAACCCACCCATGGTAATCTGAATCCTACTCCAACAGCTGGTGATTCTTTGCACCTCACTGATGGTGAAAGGACTGTGCCTAGGCTGAGGGCTCTTATGGGCGAGGACTTCCTGCAGGACCAAACCCCAGATTTGTAGGAAATGTAAACAAAAATACCCTTGTTAAATGAGGATGTCACTAAGCCTCGAGATGCAATTTTTCCTTCAAGAATTCTTTCTGTGCCTTCATCGAGGTGTGCAATGGATTTCATGCACTCAGGGGCAACCTGTTGAGAATGCAGACTTGCATCTCAAATCTCTTTAAAAATTTTGATGTGAGATCTCCAACTGTTAAAGGTTGTCCTCCACTGACCTAGAAGATTAAACAGATACTGCCAGCATGCTGAACAAGGCTGGCATCCTCACTGAACCCATGGAGTGACTTACTTTGGAAAGACAAGACACTTAGTTTATGCTCCCGGATTCACAAGAGTAGAGTAAATGTGGCTTTTCATATCTGTGAGATGTGATGTACACCACATCAAACTGAAATAAACAAACAAGCTTTCAGAAATTGCTCAGATGATATCACCCATAGTCAGTTCAGACAGAAGAATTAAAACCAAAACAGTTCACTAAGCCTAGAAAAAAATGCAGAAGGATAGCAAATGATGTATATTGCTTACCTTCTCATTTTCTTTCTTTCAAGAATTTCTTCTAAGCAGTTATTTATGCTGAAAGTGCAGGTCTCCGCAAGGGAGACTAGGAAAAATATTTCCCTTTACTTTAAATTCTAATGAAAAAACACATCTTTCCTCAAAACTTTCATACAATTTGTAAAGTGCTGTTATTTTCTGCACTGTGTTCACTATCCACGATGCCTCTAAAACAGGAAATTAAATTCATCATTACGGACCCATAAGCCAAACTTCCACCTTTACTCATAGTTATAATATGACGTCTCTCAAGAAAATGCCCAGGAGTAGCCTCACCTTGCACCTTCGGGCTGCACGGTTCTTGCTCAGCTCCCTGTAATTTCATGTGCTGTCCTCCCTCCATCCTGCTAGGCCTGCCAAAGCATTCCTTGAGGCCGTGATAGCTCCTCTACCTGTACCCTTGCTATCGTATGTCATGATACAAAAAGCCCACCTGAGAGCTCCACATTCTGAATCCTGACCCCAGGCATATTCAACAGCTTTGCAAATTTTCCGTACCTGTGAAGCAGACAGGAGAGAATATGTCAAAAGCAGCTGTTTTACCGTGCAGCATTAGTCTGTTTTTAATCTCTTCGCTTCAGTTGCTGAACTGAAATGTTATATAAATATGTCATTCTTTATGACAAAAGCCAAATAAATGCTAATACTATCATTAAAAAGAAACTTGTGTCTGGGGTGTAATGGGGAGATCAAGTGACAGAGGCAGTAGCTTTTGCTCGAGGAAAGAAAATGTAAGAGTTCTTTGTCTTAAAAGAGTGATGCCACTGCGGCACATCAGTTGGGTTACATCGATCTGGGTTCTATGTAACAAAGATACTCCAAACCAGGTCTCCATCTGTCGTCATTAAGCACAGAAAGGCTGAGATTGAAACAGTTTGTTGACTAGCTGTTGTGCTGAACCTCATGTGACTGTTGGAGACCGAGCTTGACTGACCACATTCTGCAAAGAAGCCTCTAATTGGCCCTCAGAGATGAGATAAATTGTGCAAGCACATGACCTCTTTGGTACAAAGTGCATAGTTTTCCAGGAAATATTATTCTTACCCATAATATTCATACTTTCCTATGAATGAGACCTCACCACTTCATTTCTTGGTGTGATTATCACTTACACTAGATGACACGAGCAACCAGAAATCTCTTTAAGTCAGTCAAAGATGGTATGGTATGTCTAGCTTGGATAAAGGAGCCTTTAATCTTTACGTGCACGTTATTTGCTCTGCCTTTTGCGCAGTGCCCACCAAGTGAGACCCTCATCTAGTGCTGGAGCAAATAGACAGCATAAAAATACAGAATGCTCTTCCTTTCTTTCATGACTGATAACTTATCATCTTCTCAGGCACCTAAATACTGTGCTTACATATAATGCTGACTGAAGATCAAATGAGCACGTAGACAGCATTCCACCGCAACCTCCCATCCCTCTCCACACAGCTGTTCACATCATATTTGAGGTCAGTTCAGTCAAAGCTACCTCAGCTTTGTTAAATTTTTTGACAACACTGCAGCTTTTGGATGCCAGTGCAAACAAGCTGCCATCACATCTCCAGGATTAGGGAAGATTTTAAACTTCAGTCAACTTGGCCTTGTTTGTTTGTCTTAGCTAAGATGAGTTGTCAAACTACACAATTTCCATAGCTGTCAAGGATGTTTTTGAACATGCAAATCTGCAGTACATTTTATCACAAACATTGCAAAAAGCTTTAAAACCGGGACATATGAAATATGTATGCTTTCTTTTTGTTAAAAAAAGTGAAGTCTCTAGCTCAGCATATAGGCCTTCACCCTGTATATCAATGCATTGCTGTCTTGTTTGTTTTGTAGCCAAATGGAAACAATAGAGCATCAACAGCTTTGTCAGCTCCTTCGATTTAACTTGTTTGAGCCTTTTATTATACACAGGAATGAAGAACGTTTCTCTGATTCAGTTTTTATTCTGCTTAGAAGCCTTGAAATGTTCTGAGAATGTGACCTAATCCCACACACCAAGTTTAATTTACCCTATCAAATAGGTGCTCAAGAGAGGTTGGTGTACAAAGCAGAAGCTTTTCGGAAGTAGTGAGAGGGACTATGAGCAGGCTGGAGCGTATCAGGTGCTTTTATCACATCCCTTCCTCACTTGGTGACCACTCTGCCAACCCACAATCCAGAAAATTTCTGACTATGGTCTCTGCAGCACATTAAAAGTGAGTAGAAGATGTCACTCTTACCACTTAAAGCACAAGAAACGCATGGTTGCAATGATTAGGAAAAAATCATTAATTATTTCCAAAAACCACCTTCACATTTTAACATATTTTGTCCAAGCGAGTACATTTAACATTAGTGAATTAACATAACATATTTTTTAAGAAATGTGTGCATGTGTCCCCAGTTAATTAAAGTTTTGGGATTTTGGACACAAAAATATGTAAATGTGTAAACTTCAAACCCATTTCATCATCTTCAGGCACACAGCCATTTCCTTTGGCTCTGTCCCCTGATGCTGTGCTCTCCTCCCTCTCCATAGACCTCCATTGCTGGTGACACACATAGGAGCAGATGTGGTGGTGATTCATCAGCCACTGAACTCTGTATTCTTCCACTGATGTCTAAAACCACACAAGCTGGGTCTTGCACACAAGTCAGAATTCTCCCCTTTTCGTGAGAAAAAGTTGATCTTTGTGTTTTACCTGCTGAGGAGTTTTCATCCTGGTTACAGTTAAGTATTTTATGTTAAATGGGCTAACTCTGCTACAGAAGCAAGCAAATATTTGAAATGCTAATGAAAGACCCAGACAAAACAGACTGAAGGATCTGTTGGAGAAATTGCAGAATCAACCAAGATGCAGAAGAGAGAGACTGTGAAGAGAGTGCAGTGTTTATCTCTGCTGTGGCAAGCACATTGCCTTCATCAGGAAGAAACGTTGGAGAGTCTTTAATTTAGGTTCATTTCAAGTCATTTATTTCGAATAAGCCGGATCACTATATTCCGCCTACAGAATCCCAGTACAAAATACCATGTTTCCCCACTTTCCACATGGAATAAACATACAGGAGGACAAGATTTCATATTATATTTGGCTTATGATTCATTGCCAATATATACTTCTTCTAGAAACATATTGCTTGTGGTGTATATGGAGTGTTAAAACCTTTATATTCTAGAATATTATAGACAACAATCCTCCATGCTCCTGCAGACATCTTGAAGGGGTTGTTGAAATGTACTATTCTGCACATTTAATACCACCTAGGACTATGAAGAGATAAAGGTATACAATGCCTTAGGCAATTATAAACAACGATTACAGAGAAAAGGAAGGCTGTAATATAAGCAGCATGTTAGAAGCAGAATATTTAATATTTAGGACAATAAAATAAATACCACTCTGTCTTGACTACCACAACAACAGACACCATTTCTTTTCCGTGCAGTTCAGATCCCTTCATCTGAACCAGCAATGTTCAAATTCATTAATGAAGCCATTATTGATTTGTGGAACATGACTTAAAATCTCAGCAAACACCGAACAATCTGTGAGGAGCTCTTAAATACTGAACCTATGTAACTAGACATCTCAATTTAACAACCAGACATACATTAAACAGCATTAATAGCTAGGCACTTAATGGATCAATTCCCACTGTTTGTGTAATGTGGAAATAAAAAAGGCTTATTAAATGACAAGCTTTCCCTGGTTTGTGGTAATTAATTATACACTGCATCTGACTGCTAATTTAGTGGGAAAATGCAGCCCAAAACTATGGTTTCTGCTTGAACTTTGCCTCAGCACCACCTAATTCAGTGCAGAGTGCAGCTGCGACCTGCCTCTGAACGACGACAGTATTAAATTAGAGCACAAGGCCATCAATTTAATAAGTACTGTAGCAGGTAATTTGAATAAGGACAGTATTAGTATTCTACTAGTGCACAACTAAAAGCAGCTGACCTTTCAGACCAGAGAAGATCCTTGAACACATCTAGCTGAATCAGAGAACACAGTAATAATCTGACCATGTTAAGAGTGCCAAGAGAGACTTTTACAGCTCTACCCCCATTACTATACATCAGCTACTCTACGGTATATAAGAACACTTTATGTACAGAAAAACAAGGATATAAATAGAACAAAGGCAATGTAAAAGATATATTTGCAGTGGCACATTTGAAAATTCTCCTTATTACCTTGATTTATGATATAAAGAATGTAAAATTAATCAATGCACATAAAAATGCACTATGAACACCCACATAACAACTCGGTGACTTTTCACCGCAGATTTAGTACCAAGAAGAACACAGGTATGTGTTATGTAGTAAAAGTGCAGCACATAAAATTATTTTGCTATCATATCTGTTTTAAATGCAGCAATATAAGAAGGACACAGCATTCAGGCAGGAGAAAGATGATGCTTTTCAGCTAATTGGCAAGTTTTTTGGACGTTTATAACTACAGTAAAAATTTCCTATCAATAGACCATTGGTGTAGGCACAACGCTCTGTGAAATTACTCTAAATTCAGTGAAGTCACATGGAAAGGAATACAGAGGGTTTTTTTAAGGGTCTGCTTATAGATATTAAAAACCACATATAAGAGCAACCAAAAAAAATTTCACGATCATATGATTGAGGGCAGAACACTATACATGAACAATCAAAACAATGATTTTTCTGTTTTATTCACTTTCTGAGGGATTTGGGGTGGGTATATTTTTTTTACTAGGTATGGAGAAGGTTTCTAAGGAGTAGGTATCACCATTCCTCAGGGATTCGTTCCTCAAGGATGTCTTCTATCAGATTTTTTTAAAACAGTAGAGTTTTCCACACAGCCCTGGCCCCTGTTTATCAAGTTGTCCCGTTTACAACTTGAACGAATAATTCTCAGAATGAAACAGTGGAAAACACTGCCCTACCTGAACTGCTGCAAAAGCTAGGGTGCATAGTAAAAACCTGATTGAGAGGATTGTCTTTTATTTCCTTCCTAAAAGATACAGTTCAGGTCCCCAGAAATAATACACCGCTTATTTCAGAAATTGGCGCACATTCATACGGTGCCAGGGATCATACGAAAAACCATTTACTGATGCCTGACTGAAATGTTTAGCAATACCCAAAACCTCTGAAACCAGCAGGCCATTTATTTTCAATGACATAAGTCTGTTTAACATAATTTTGCTAGTTCTTAAAGTAGAATCATGCAATAATCTGTGGTGCTTATAATGCAACATGGTTATATGGATCTATGAATTGCTAAATAGCTGTGAAAGAATTTCTATTTACTTTGTATGACAATGTATGATGTTTCCTGGAGCGTTGCTTACAAATATTAAGCATACCCTGAGCTTTTAAACGTCTCGCCATGGCAAACAGACGTAAGCTCGTTTTGGATGTCTACCTTTTATCTTCCTGATTTGGAGCTAATGAGACTCACCTGGTCTGGTTGCCAGTAAGACTCAGCAGAACAGCCATACATATTTATGAAGACTCCTGGAAACTGACACGGTTTGTCACATGTCCTCAGAAGCCAGGTTCAGAAATTTCAGACTGTCTTTACTTGTTAACACTAGCAGGAAAACTGACCAGGTTTGGAGGGACAATTGATATTTTTATATTATTGCAATATTGAACGTATTTTTCATGGCCATAACCAGGCATACATCATACTGACAGACAATTTACAAAATGGGTATTGTTCAGTTAAAATATGCATAAAGCATTGTGGACTATATAAAATATTTATGGTCCAGATGCAAATGGCAGGTAGAGGACCCCTCTGGGGCAGAAGGGGTCCACTCTGGAAAGAACACAAAAGAAAAGCAACATGGAGGATAAAAAAGCTGATATGGAAATTGGGAGGATAAAGCCACGTATGGAGGTGACTTGCTGCCTGATAAATAATGTGATCCTCTGCTGTGGGTTCACAAAGTCCTGAAAATGTCATTTTTCCGTGCATATTCCAAGTTAAAACCAATTCATTGTCCCAGATTACAAGTTCAACAAGTATGAAAGCAAATTGTTGGAAAAAAAAAACCAAAACCAAAAACAAAGGCTTGAAATTAGGACATATTTTTTTAAATGAAGTATATTGAATTACGACCAGGAGGCAGACAAAAAAAACTATGCAATTTTAGGTTTGTTTGTTTGCCCATCTCAAATTCTGGTCTAATTCATGCTTTTTTACCAAGTAACAGTAAGTAACCGAGTAAAGGCCATGAACATAAGGTTTAAAAAAATTAGGAGAAAGATGGTGAAGAATGAGATGTGAAAAAAGTATCTAAGGAAAGTGAATCCCTTTGCTTCTCCATCTATTAGGATCTGCCTGTGCAGATCCTCCAGTTGCCCAACGCCATGCAAGTTTTCTCCTAGTTTCTTGGGCTAAATTAATGCTAGGAATAGAAAATCATAAAGCAGACTTGTACTTCAGCATTTTCAGTGATTTTCAGCAAAAAGTTCTACAAACTCATTTAGAGTTTTCTTTCTATTTTAGTCATGCTTAACATCTTCTTTCTTTTTTTTTTTTTCTTCTCCATGGGTTTAAAAAGGTATTGTTACATGTTTAAGCCACAGAGGACTGATTGCAGTGTTGAAACATGTTACACAAAAGACACATGACAAGATATTTCCATTAAACTTACGCTACATGAAAGTGGAGGGTAAACGGGACATGATTCATTCATGAATAGAGCCTTTAGTCTGATTTGTGGCAATAAGTATGCTGTCATAGTCTTACTTATTGCTAAGAATGTATCAAATTACCTTTGCCGCAATTATTAAAATTCCTTCTCCACCTTACAAGTGAACCTGATTTCAAGTGCCAAGAATCTCCCCAGTGAGCTTTCCCATCAAATATTTCATAACTAAAATGTTAAATACATCTGCTAAAAGAGGACAAGTAATAGTATAATCCATTTTATTTTAAAAAGGCATGCAATTTCAGAAAGTACTAATACTAATAATATAACCACCTAGTTTAAATGTGATACTGTATAATACCCTACCTGCCAGTCTGCTTATCTAGCATCCGCAGTAGCTGTACGTACAGATGGCACTGCTTAACACAAATTGCTTAACTTTAGAACTAAAGTGTGCAAGTTAAGTTTTAAAACAGCCCAGCAGAAAATGATAATTACTGCAATAAACACTGATTTTCTTCAAGGCATCCATGGCATACTACAGAAAAAAAATGTCAATGTCTTAACTCTACTTAATTAGGCAACTCGTGTTTTCACTACTGAAATGGGATAAAAATAGTCTATAAATTTGTTATTTAACTAATTGTATTTGGGCATTTCTGACATAGTTATGTTCTGGAAAGAAGGAAGTGAAAGGATGAAAATCCACTACATATTAAAGTCGAAGTTTAATGATGATCCCATCTTTCAAGATAAATATATTATTTTCAGTACTATAACTGAGGCTCTCACAAAAGAAACAATGGCAACCAGATTTCTCTTCCCCACAAGCAATGCATATTTTAAAATTATTTTTAATGAATAGATTGTTTGCTTTATGGGTAAAAAAATGTTGAAGCAGGTACACTGTGCTACTGCAAGATTTTTTCAGCATGAAGCAAGCTTTGCATCTAGCTCTGAATATAGCAGAAACAGCAATTTGGTTACTTTTTTTTTTTTTTTTGGCTGGCTGGCTCTTTTGCTTTCCCTCCCCCTTTACTGGATTCCAGACGGATTGGATGTGACTGCTTTGAAGTTTTGGGCTCTGACGGTATGGACAGTCCCCTATTGTCAGGCCATTTTATTGCTACAATAGAGCACTGGAATGGAAGATTGAGGTTGGGAAAAGTTCCTGTTGGTGTGAAGACTAGTCCCCTACCTGCACTTGCAGATCACAAGCCTGAAAGGCTCCATGCTCAATGCAAATCCATTTCACAGTGAGGTACTTTCATTAGGATGGTGCAATTTACTTGCTTTAGCTTCTGCATTTAAACAAATAGGAGTATTCCAGTCCCCATGCTCCTTCAGATAGCCAATGTTCTCCCTCCTCTGTTTCTGGACTAGGATAATTTAATGATGTCTTTATCTTCATTGTATGATGAAATTAATCTTGTCTGAATCCGACCTTGAGAGTCCCAACCCTACTTGCACCTTGGTAAGAGCTCTGTCTTCAATGACATTTTCCTGTTCATCCTTATTCCTCTTCACACAATAAATATCTTTAATGCTATTAAAGACACAATCCCTTTTGCCCCGTCATTTTTGTGACTGATCACATGGCAAAAAAGTTAATCCTCACAAACATCCCTATTCCTTAGCTCTACTTTAGTGTTTCTCAGGAAAGAGCTTTCTGAAAATGCCGGAAAGTATTACAAAAGTCAAATGTAATGTCAAGAATCATTACAAATGGACTTGAGAATCAAACAGAAAATGTGTCACGTAGACAAAACTATTTCTGAAGTCCTGAACAAACTCACATCTTTATATTACTTCAAATCTACTCACTCCAACTCAGAAGAGTATCAGAGCTAGGTAGGTTTATGGCACATGGCTGGAAAAAAGAATGATCCAATGCAGGGACAATTTTCTATGAGGAAAGGCATAATAGTTTAGCAGTCTACTGGGGGAAAAGAACCTCACTATAAGAATATAAGAAGGAGGGGAATGATACAGCAAAGATCTGTACAATCACTAAGGGGGGTGTTTCAAGAATAATTACTAGCAGAACAAGCAGGCATTCAGAGAAGTTTCTTTAGCACAAACAAAAGGAACCAGGATCTCAGGACACTGCCAAGCACAAACAGATTCAAAAAGTATTCAAAGAGTATAGGTGCAGGTGTAGCCTGCATCCTTCTGAATGTCTAGTGATCAGTGCAAAATTAACACGGTCAAACAAAACTCCTTTCTCTCTAATCAGGTGTCCCATCATTTACTAATACAAGGCCGACACTAAATCGTTGGAATTTTCTCACATAGTCAAACAATAACAAATTCATGGCTATTGTTTAAGTTTTATTGCAAAGTCCGAACTCATAGAATTATTTTTTCTTCTCCAATACTTGAAGTTCATAATTTTGATTCAGGCTCTAACATCAGATTTTTTTAAAAAAAGCGAAACAAAACCAACAACCCACAAACATTATACCTGCCTGAATTCAAACTCTCAGATTCATCAGCGACTGTGCAAACCACGCAGTCCTGTTATTCATACTGATAATTTGGGCATCATTTTTGCCTAGTTCCTCTTCCTAAGGCTTCAGTTCTAGGCTTTAGTTAAGTGTGCTGATTCTTCCTGTGTAAGGAAAAACCTCCAATATACTGTCTTATCTATTCATCCTTATAGCTAAACCAACTTACATCCTGATTACAGAGACTTCATCTTCCATGACCCTGTTAAATAAAACCTTGCCCTCCTCATACCTTTCATAATGCTTCTGGAAAGATACAACGTATTGCTTTTATGTGTGATCTTTGTCTATTTGTAATACAAATAACCCACAATATTATTACTAATAAAAGTAACAGTAATATCATGGTAAATATAATAATAATGTTTAAAAGTAATTACATAATACACACCACAACACACAAATCTCAAAAAAAGATCTATTCTCCTCTCAGTTTCATTAAGGTAGACCCAAAAATGACTTAATTATCTTCTGCGTATTTACAGCAAGAGGAAAAAATCATTATCTTCTAATTTTGACTGGCCCAAAAGATCCTAAACCAGTCAATTCAGAAATGCCTAAGGATTTTCCTAAGGACTTTCCTATGCTGTTCTTTTTCTCATATCTCTCTGAACCTTCCAGATTGATAAAACAAATCTTTCCTTGATGTTTCAGTATTTCTAACATTTCATCTTTCTTTTAAAGAATCATGGAATAGTTTGGGTTGGAAGGGATGTTTAAAGATCATCTAGCCCAACTCCCTGCCACAGACAGGGACATCTTCAAGTAGATCACATTGCTCAAAACCCCATCCAGCCTGGGCTTAAGCATCCACTTCCCTGCCACCTCGTTGGTGGCAATGTCTCACCAACCTCACTGTAAAAGATTTCTTCCTTATATCCATTCTAAATCTCCCCTCTTTCAATTTAAAACTTTTGCCTCTTGTCCTGTCCCTACAGCCCCTGCTAAAAAGTCTCCTTCTTTCTTACAAGCCCCATTTATATATTGAAAGACCCTAGCAAGGTCTCCCCAGAGCCTTCTCTTCTCCAGGCTGAACACCCCCAACTCTATCCTCTGCCCTCACAGCAGAGGGGTTCCACCCTCAGCTCATTCCTGTGGCCTCCTCTAGAACAACTCTAACAGTCTCTGCTGTGCTGAGGAGTCCAGAGCTGGACCAAGGACTGCAGGGTGTCTCCCTGGAGTGGAACAGAGGGGCAGGATCCCCAGGTCCTTCTCTGAACAGCTGCTCTCAATCTATTCATCACCCAGTCTGCACTGATATTGGAGCCTGCCTCGACTCAGGTGCACAATCTTGTACTTGGCCTTGTTGAACTTCATGAAGTTCACATGGCCCCACTTCTCCAGCCTGTCAAGGTCCTTCTGGATGGATCTGTCCCTCAACCATATCAGCTGCACCACTCAGGTTGGTGTTATCTGCAAAACTGTGCAGGGTGCACTTGATCCTGCTATGTTATTGATGAAGATATTATATAGAATTGTTCACTGATGCAGTCATGCCATCATAGAAGGCCACTAGATTAGTCAGACACAGCTTGCACTTGATGAAGCCAAGCTGGCTCTAATCACCTCCTTCCACGTGTTTTGACATGTTCCAGGAGGATCTGTTCCATACTATCGGGCCCAGAGGTGAGGCTGACAGGTCAGTGGTTCACAGGGTCCTCCTTTTTACTCTTTTGAAAAATTAACGTGTTGTTTCTCTTTTTTCAGTCACTGGGGAATTTGCTGGACCACCACAAGTTGTCAAGTATGATAAAGAATGGCTTGGCAACTGCATTGGCCTATTCACTCAGGACCCTGGGAGGCATCTCATCAGGTCTCATGTATGTTCAGGTTTCTCAGGCGGTCATGAAGCAGATCCCACTTCTGATGGGAGAGTCTTAATTCTCCAAGTCACTGCCTTGAAGTTCAAGTTTTGAGAGTTTACCAATGAACACTAAGGCAAAATGCTGCTGAGTACCTCAGCCTTCTCCATGTCAGTTGTCACTGGTTCTCCTGTCTTATTTAGCAGGAGGATAGGATACATTTACATTTACTTGAATAACTGCTCATAAGGGATGGAAAACTGCATAAACCAGTAAACAATTGAAAGATGTTAAATTAAATACACCCAGAAAGAGAAAACCCGGATTTTTATTAAATAAAATTTGCAATATTGTAACTAGTAAACTGGGTTTCTTAAATTGGCCAATACAGGCTTTTATAGATCTAAGCTTACAATCAAATGAAGAGTAAAATTATGTGTAATGAATTGATAACATTGTATGTTGTAAGTAAGTCATTGAAAATGAGAGCTTTAATGTGTAACTGGTTGAACAGCTCTGAGATCATATCACTTTACTTTGCATCATTTTAAAAACTGAAGTAATAAAGCCTCTTAGACAATCTGGCAATAATAGTTTTCAGGAAACTTAATGCACTGGCATGAATCAGTGAATATTATGGAAGAAAGTAAAATTAGCATAGGTAAACCTGCGAAAAGGCAAGACACCTGCCACATATTAAACATACCTTTAACAAGACCATATTTTAAATGATTCACCTAGAGTTCTTCCTGTTCAGATGTAAAGGGGAAAAAAAAAGAA
The DNA here is from genome assembly GCF_000710305.1 of Buceros rhinoceros silvestris. Classification (NCBI taxonomy): domain Eukaryota; kingdom Metazoa; phylum Chordata; class Aves; order Bucerotiformes; family Bucerotidae; genus Buceros; species Buceros rhinoceros. The sequence continues at coordinate 4,413 of NW_010390671.1, read as the reverse complement.
GCTAAGGTGTTAAATAGGCATAAATATCAAACAATATCGAAAAATAATGTGTATATTAAGACTGGAACCAGTTGTTTGTCAATCTTCTCTAGCATCATATCGCTGTTTTTGAGGAGACAGCACGCAGGGTTTGTAACACCAAGAACAGACATAACCAGAAATTAAATAAATCAACAAAAAGTTATGAAAATACCTTCGGGTCTTATGACCAAAAACCACAACACAAAATGATCCTATCACCTTTGTGTTTATGTTTATTATCACCATAAACTTTTAACGCCTCTGAATGAACTCTTTCCATGCTAAATTCATTTCTTAGACATATCCCACATTTCCTGGGAACTATTGGAAGCTTTACTTCATATAATAGTTCACAACAGCTATGATTAAAAATATAAATCTCAGAAGACATAAAAACGAAAGAATTGCCATAACAGGTCAAACCAAAGGTCTATCTAATGCAGTAACCTGTCGCCAGCAACATCAAGAGGAGAAAGTGCATATAAAACAGGAGATGCACGGAGAAATCCTGGTACACCACCACATCTTCCAGTAATTGGAAAAGTAGGGTGTTCCTGCTTGTGGTTTGCATTCCAGTCACATTTAGTAGCCATAGGTGGATTTATCGCTCATGAACTTAACCAAAATTAACCTATTCATCCCCTTGGCCTCCATGATACCCCATGGCAATGAGCGGCACGACACAGCCAGGAGTTGTATGAAAAAGTACTTGTTAATTTTCAGCCTGCTACCCGATTATTTCTTACAATGAAAGAACCAGCAGGAACGAACAAAACTGCAAATAATTGTTTCTTATACACCTGCTTGCTGGCTGTGGAGCAGTAATCACCCCTCAGCTGCTAGTGCAGTGGCAGACTTGCAACTGATATTTAGTCTTGTGCTCCTGTTACCCAGGGAATGCTGGCTTCCAGATTAGCAATAGCACACCACAACACAACAATAGGAGTTTAAAACCAAACAGAAAAAGAAGAATAGGATCAAGTGCTTTAAAGATTTGCAGACACAAGGTGAATTGGTACAGGACTTGAACTCTTCTACTTCCAGTGGAATATCTTGCCAGCCAGGGAGTGAATTTGGTGCTCAAAGAAGGATAGTGCACAGCACAACACTTGCAGTGAAGTGTCCTCACAAACCTCAGGTATGCCACTTCATCCCACCTCTGTTATCCCAATCCCTGTGCCTCAAAAGAGTGAGGACAGATGGCTGTGTCAGGCTGCGTGGTGGCTTTCATTTTGTGGACAAATGGGGCAAGAGGGAGAAGAATATTATTTCTAAATGACACCTGTATGTGTAATTTGGTCTTGGAGGTGAAAGGCTAGTCTGGTAATATGTACTGCAGCCCAGCTCTGGTTACACTTATTTCCAGACCTAGATGAATAATGACAGAACTATGGGCCGAAAAAAGTGGCAAGGTCTTACCTTGCTTTTAGGCATGAGAAAATAATCATCTTCAAACTAACGGGAAAGTGCAAGAAGAAAAACAAGGACAGGAGAAGTGTAGTCACTTTAACCAGTAGCTACATGATGACACGCACTATTCCAGGTCCAAACCACTTCATCAGAGCACAATTATATACTGCAAAAACCCCCTGTCAAAATCAGGACAAAGGAAGAAAAAATATCACCCATCCTTCTGTCCTAAAAGGTAAGAAGGCTTACTTGAAATAGACCCCATAAAAATAAAATATGCTCTATTATGTAAGAAACAAACCCTAAACTGAGTTGAAACTGACCCTGTCAGTCACTATATCAGATGTTTCTTCACCAGAGAAGCTATTCTGCAGATAGATTAAGTTAGGTTGTCAAGTGGCATTCCTCCCAATGTTATTCCATATTGTAATAGAAAAATAGTGAATAGAAAATAAAGGAGAAAAACAACATCTTAAAAAAAAGTCTCCAAAAGCAACAGTTGCCCTGCAACAGGTAGAAAATAATTTTCACTGCTCAGAGTAAGAATTCCGAAAAGTCTGCAAAGGCAGGACAGGGGTGGGGTAGTAGAGGTGGAGGGGGAATAAATAAAATACATTTATTTCCAAAAACAAAAGTTTATAACTTTCTTTCCTACCTTCACAACAGTGCTATTTGGTATATTAGCATAACTGCCATTTAAATTAGTTTATTTTATGCAAAACACTGTGCATGGGTTTTGCTCAATTTGTTATCCATGACCAGAAAAAATTTTATCAAAGCACAGCATGCACTCTAGTAAAAGAGAGCCCAAAAATTTTCAGGGAAAGTGGGATTGCTAGGATTTGGAAGAAAGTACATGAGCTGGCAAAGGGTATGCTGTACTTTGTTCCCCCTCTGGAGGAATGCAGTTGTCAGATGTTAGAACAAAAACAGAACAAATACAATCTTTGAAACTGCGTGGCCTGAAAAATTTCTGAAGGTAAAGCATAGGTAGTTCCAACAACTGGCTGCCAACAGGTGTCAGTAGGGGTCAGATTATGATCCCTTCTGAAACGCAGCTGTGAGTGGATACTTTTGCAAGGGACTTTAGAATGGGAACGCAGGAATGGAGTTAGACCAGGAGGCTGTGTCATCTGACAGCAGCTGCACAACACCTGGCCTGCAACAGCAATGTGCTGTGTATGACAGAGCAGCTGAGCCGTTTATCAGTTTTACACCACATAGAGAAGTATAAAAGTGGTCAACAGTGGGTCCACTCAGCCCAGGGTCCTGTCTCTTATGGTGACCAGATGCTTAGGGAAAGGAGGTGATGAAACAGGGTGGTAATGCATTCCCTGCTGCTGCCAGATAGCCTTCCAGCTGCTGGCAGCTGGATGCTGCCATGGGTCCTCAGAAGACATTCATATCCACATCATTGTGTGGATACATCCTTGGATGTATCTAGCACAATTTGGGAGCCATTTGTAGCTTTCTTCTCCATTGTATGAGGAAATGAGATCTACAACTTAACCGTGTGAGAAAAAATGTGGTATTTTGTCTGCTCCTAATACTGAAAAGAATAGCCATCCGCTCTTCTTCACCTCGGCTGCACTGAGATCATCCACTACATGCCATGAAATCTCTCACAGCCCATTTGCGGTGGGCATTCATTGTGCTCTCCATTCTGCATGTTCCCCCATTCTTTATCAAATTATCTGCCAGACAGGCCAGCGTAAGCTGAACGCACAGGCACAGCTCCGTTAAATGCACTTGGTATTTAACAGTGTTGTGAATTACTCGAGGTAGTTGAGTAATTCCCACTTCATTGTGCATTTCTCATCCCGGGTTTACACCAGCCTGATCAATGGGAAAACACTACCTGCATACACTAGAACAGTGCTCTACCACACATTATGGGATCTCTGAGTTGGTTTTCTTTTTGAGCAAACCAACAAATACCAGAAAATTTTCTCCCTGGCGTAGATGAAAAGCTGAATTTTCATTACAGATGTGCAGTATGGATTGGTGTAAAACCCTCTGGGTGGAGTTACAATGCAATCTGGAGTTGTTATGGTTTCATATATATCTGTTTCATCTGTCTGATCAGGTGAGAAGTGGAGTCCAGCTTCAGAGTGTTCCTGTCCATTCTTGCCCAGAAGGGGGATGTCAAGGTCAGGAGAGTCATAATCCTCTAAACTCTCTTTTCCTCTCTCTCACGTGGCAACAAGAGCATGTTTTCATTACCTACCTGGTTTAAATAAGTCATATGAAGATCTAGTCTTCTAGTATTCAGAGTGTATGTGTAAATACTTAATGAAAGGTTCTAAATCAATTGCTTAAAAACAAATTACAGAAATTATTTGTGGCACAGAAATTTTATTCTTGCCTGGCTGACTTAATACAGAATAAATATTAATAATGTATTACCTAAACACTAAAGTACATTTAACCTTACTAAATTTCTACGGGTTATTTCTAGCTGTGCTCTCAAGCATGGACCAGACACACTCATTCTTAGGTGGTCCTGTTTGCACATACTGTTTCTGGGGAAGGGTTAATTAATGCTTAGTGTTAATCAGAATGGAGTACCCTTATTGTTATCTTGAATGTCAAAAGTACTTTAGGAGGGTGCAATGGGAAGAAGAATTTGTGTTTTGGAATCCAATATATAACTCTATCCATAAACCAAAATCTGAAAAATATGAGGCAAATTCTAACAACACATTGCCAGGATCAGCCAGCCTCCTTCACACTCCAAAGAAACCCTAGAAACACCTACATTTTTATGCAAAGCTTAAAAGGTATTTTTATTAACAAAATATTGTAGGCCTATATATTTATATATATATATAATGCTAGGAACTGTATTTCTAAACCAGTTCACTTGGTTTCTGCATTAAAAATAATTTTTAAAAAATCAGCATGTTTGTGAGCAGAAATTAGACTTGCACATAAAGTAATCAGATGATTAGCTAGTCCTATGCCTGTTGGCATTCGTTTATT
>NW_010390670.1:8070-8318 GCF_000710305.1 Buceros rhinoceros silvestris | reverse complement strand
GTCCCCCCCCCACCCTGGGCCCTGCGGGTAAGAGATGTGAGATGCCCAGTCTTGTCCCTTCTTGTCCCCCGCCCCACTAATGCCAGGCATAGGGGTTTCTCTTTATCATCCCCACCTGGTGACAGGCTTAAGGGACCCCTGTCTCCCCTCTCTGTTACTGGTGGCAGGGCTGGGTGTGTCTTACCTCATCCTGACCACTGGTGCCAGGCTGGGGGTGTCTATCCCCTGGGGACAGGCTGGGAGTGCTC
>NW_010390670.1:7144-7907 GCF_000710305.1 Buceros rhinoceros silvestris | reverse complement strand
GAGGCAGGGGGCTTTCATGGGGTGGTGGGGAACTGGGGTTTGGGTGGCTGCTGGGGGTCTCCGTGACTGTCCCTGCTGGGTCTCGGTCTCATGCTCGATGTGGATCCCCGTGTTTCCCCTCCCTGGGTGCCCATCAGAAAGACTGGCCAGGTGATGCACCTGGGCTCAGGGTGAACGCTCCTCATCCGGGGTTTTCCTCCTCTGCAGAGCGCCGGCAGCCGCGGAGAGCAAGCCCGGCAGCTGCTCATCGACCTGGAGACCCGCGGGAAGCAGGCGTTCCCTGTATTCCTCTCGATCCTGCGGGACACCGGGCAGGGTGACCTCGCGGACATGCTGATCGAGGAGTGTGAATCCCCGCCAGCGCTGCCACATCCAGTCGACCTGAGGCCTGTGGAGCTGGACTTACACAGAGAAAAACGTGATAGAAGTAAGTGTTGAGTTGGTCTGTGGGTGTCTGTGAAGTGCTGGTGGCTCTTATCCTGGAGCATGGCTGGAGAGGGGACTGTGCAGAGCTGCTGGGACAATGTCATGCTAGCCGGTAGTGGAGGGTTTTAAGCTCAGGCCATGTGCTCGTGGTGGTAGGAGCCTCCTTCTCTGTATTTTTGCACTCAGCCTCTGTGGTACCTTGGTGAAAGTGGATTTTGCTATGTCCTCGCTGTTTGTGCTCTGCTGCGTCAGCGTCAGTCATAGCACAGCCTTTCAGCGCGGCCGCTGCAACCAGCGGCTGGTGGCCCCGCGTATTCCTTGGGGCCTGACGCCGGCG
>NW_010390670.1:5618-7086 GCF_000710305.1 Buceros rhinoceros silvestris | reverse complement strand
AGCGAGGCCGCTGCAACCAGCGGCTGTTGGCTCAGGTCATCCCTGGGCCGGTTCGTAGTGTGAAATCAAACGGGGACGAAGGTGAGACCCGACTCTCCTGTGTCGTTGCAGATGTGAACTCTCCTGAACGTTTGTCCATCCCAGTCCAAGCTGAGAGCGAAAGACCTCGAACGCCTCCCGCACCAGCCCGGAGTGAGCCACGTCCCGGGCCCTGCCACAGGGACAGGGCTCCGGGCACCCTGCTCTCCTGCTTGCTGCGGGGGGGTTGGCCTTGATGAGCTTTGAAGGTCCCTTCCAGCCCAACCTGTTCCATGATCTTGTGATTCTGTGCTGAAATCCAGTGTGGGCCGGGGTGAGAGGGGGGAGTTGGTACATGTCACCAACGTGTCAGGGTGACAGGGAAGGGCTGATGTCAGGTCCAAGAGGAAGCTGTATAACATCTTGTTGCAGAGAGCTAAACACCCTGTCTTTGCTCTGTGTTGTAGGTTCAGCTGTTGACAAGAGGAACCAAGACCTGGTTAGTATTTGGTTAAGCCCAAAGTGTTCCCTATTAAGCAAAAATTTTGTGCCTTGTGGGTTGCTTCCAGAAACCAGCCCCAGGACCGCCAGTTCTGGCATTGTGTTCTGTGAGTGATTGCTCCAGGGGGCCTGTCAGCTCAGAGGGGGTCTGTCCTTAGCCAGCTCCCCCTTCTGATTACAGCTGCATTCTCTTGGCTCCTTATGTGGGCTCTTGTGGCGAGGTTTGACGATGATGCTTAAAAGTCTCCTGGAAACTTCAGTTTGCCATTAGAGAGGATACAGGTAGAGAAGCAGCTGGTTTTCTGCAAGGGCAGTATCTGATACGGCAGATTTTGTGTTTCCTGGCTGCTGCTGACAACGTGCATGTGGAGAGCAGATGCTCTTGTCCATCCCTAGGCCTGGAGAAATGGAAATGCCATGAAATCACCTACTTTAAGGCCTCCTGTTCCTCACTGGCATTGCACCCTGTTGGCTTGTACTGGCACTGGTGTGGCCAGCAGCACCAGGGCAGGGATCGTCCCCCTGTACTGGGGGCACTGGGGAGCCCACATCTCGAACCCTGGGTTCAGTTTGTCCCCTCACTGCCAGAAGGACACGGAGGGGCTGGAGCGTGTCCAGAGCAGGGCAGCGGAGCTGGGGCAGGGGCTGGAGCACAGTGCGCTGAGGAGCGGCTGAGGGACCTGGGGGGGCTGAGCCTGGAGCAAAGGAGGCTCCGGGGAGACCTTCTGGCTCTGACACCTCCCTGACAGGAGGGTGCAGCGAAGGGGGGGCGTCAGTCCCTGCTCCCCAGGACAAGAGGAACCGGCCTCCAGCTGTTCCCGGGGAGGTTGAGGTTGTCCCTGAGGAGCCGTTTTTGTCCCGTTGGGGTTGTCCCGGCGTGTCCCCGGCTGCCCAGGGCAGCGGTGGAGTCCCCATCCCTGGAGGGGTTTCCCAGCCGCGTGGAGGGGCG
>NW_010390670.1:1498-5459 GCF_000710305.1 Buceros rhinoceros silvestris | reverse complement strand
CAGGGCGGGGGGTGAGTCCCCATCCTTGGAGGGGTTTCCCAGCCGTGTGGAGGTGCTGCTGAGGGACAGGGGGCAGGGGGGACCTGGCAGTGCTGAGGAATGGGAGCTTGAAGGGCTTTTCCAGCCACAATGGTTCTGTGATTAAGAGGGTGTTTGACTGTGCCGTGTGCCTGCCAGGTTTACGAGCTGAAATCGGACCCGTGCGGCCACTGCCTGATCCTCAACAACGTCCACTTCAGCCAAGACTCGCATCTGTCCACTCGAGACGGCTCTGACGTGGACTGCAAGAAGCTGGAGAAGCGCTTCAAGGCCTTGCGCTTCCACGTCCTGACTCAGCGGGATCTGAAAGCTCGGGTGAGGCTGCTCACGTCCCACTGACACAAGGGATGGGAGGTGACAGGACATACCCCACGGTGGCAGCACGCCGGAAGGCCCAGCCTGCGCCGTGCGGGGAAATAATCAACTGCTCCTCTGCTCTCGTTTTATTTTTGGTGGGTAAAGCAACTGGTGTTAAATAAGGGCAGAAGCACGGGAATGTTCACTCCCCGCTGATGGCTTTTGCTGCCTGTACGTGGGGGTGTGTGATCCCACGGAACAGATTGCGGCTGGAGCCTCTGGGCAGCTCAGCTGTGACAGACCAACAAGGGAGGGCCCCGTGGTGACCTGTGGCTGTGGAGCGGTGTGACAAGCCCTCCCTGTGCTGTTCTCCACGCAGGACATGGTTAGAGAGCTGCAGAAGTGTGATCCCCCGGAACAGATTGCGGCTGGAGCCTCTGAGCAGCTCAGCTGTGACAGACCAACAAGGGAGGGCCCCGTGGTGACCTGTGGCTGTGGAGCGGTGTGACAAGCCCTCCCTGTGCTGTTCTCCACGCAGGACATGGTTAGAGAGCTGCAGAAGCTGGCACAGCAGGACCACCGTACCTTGGACTGCTGCGTCGTGGTCATCCTCTCCCATGGCTGTCAGGTGGGTTCCCCCGTCTCGCCCTCGGCACGTTGGGCTGCGTGGGGAGGGTCGGTTCCCTGCGCTGGGTGGGAGGGCGGCGCTCTGCCCTGCTCTGGTGGCCTTGCAGAGAGTTATGCTCTTGCACCTGCGTTAAAGACAACAGGAGCTTCTCTGGGGTGGTCTGATCCGTATGCTCTCTGCTTTGGGGTGTCTAATTCAGAACTGATTGATGGGCGGAGAGTGAAGGGTGGTACCGTTACTCCTCACCCCATGGTCGTTTAGTCCTTCACATGGCTCCAGCTCTGGACGGGGAGATGCTGTCAGTGGTAAAGCCCATTTATCACAGGGCAGAAGCCTTGAGGATGAGGAGAGGAGAGGAGAGAATTGATAGGAAAACGGTGCGCTGTTGTCCCCAAGGATGACGACCCCCTTTGCTGGAGGAGGTGGGGTAGGAGCTGGATAAGGAGGAGTTGGATTGCTGGGGTTTGGTGTGTTTAAACCCCTCCTGGTTGTCCTCTCCCCGTGACGTGGTGTGAGGAAGCGAGACTGGTTCTGGTCACTTCAGGCTGTGAAGCACCCGACGGGAATTGGGCTCCCTCAGCGCAGGCCTCACCTTCGGCAGTTTCTAGCTCCTGGATTTTCCTCTTGCAGACGAGCCATATTCAGTTTCCTGGCGGCGTTTACGGCACGGATGGAAAACCCGTTCCGATAGAACAGATTGTGAACTATTTCAATGGGTCCAATTGCCCCAGTTTGAGAGGAAAACCCAAACTCTTCTTCATCCAGGCCTGTGGTGGAGGTGAATCTTTGTTTTTGGCTCTTGAAACGGATCAGTTGCTGGGCCTGAGCAGGCTTTGGTGATGTGGTTATGCTTCGGCTTCTCGATCCTTTGTTGCTGGTGGCCTCTTTCTCCAGCTGTCTCCTCTCACTCTTGGCCACACCTCCTGACTGCCAGCATGGCCTGAGTCAAAGGTGAACCAGGGGTTTGTCTCGTTGCCACTTTTTGCAGATCAGAGAGATCGAGGCTTTGTAGTGGATTGTCCTTCACCCGAAGACGAAGCTCCAGCAGGTTCTTTGGCATCGGACGCGACTCCATTTCGGTCTACACCAGCTAACACGGATGAGCCGGATGCCGTAGCCTGTTTGCCCACACCCAGTGACATCTTGGTCTCCTACTCAACGTTCCCAGGTGAGGCAGCGCATGCAGAGACTTTGCTGGATATGGGGGAATTGGCAAAAAAGTCAGTGCCTTGTGGCCAGAGCCAGGGGCAGTCCGGGGGAATGGGCTACGCTGGAGGTGGCAGTAACGGTCCCACTTTCTCTGAAGGTTACGTTTCCTGGAGGGAGGCGTCGAGCGGCTCCTGGTACGTGGAAACACTGGACAACGTGCTGGAGCAGTATGCCCATTCCGAAGACCTGCTGAGCATGTTACTGCACGTAAGGGTCTTGTTTTCCTGCTTCTTGTAGCGGTGAGGAGGGGAAAGTGAGCTGCATGCTTCTTGTAGCGTTGAGGAGGGGAAAGTGAGCTGCAGCCGGTCGGGGCACCGAGGCCTGCGCTTGAAAAAGGCATGAGGGTCTTGGTGCTGGATATTGAGTCCTGCACCAGTACGGGTCAGGGTGACCTGCTGGGAAGCAGCTCTCTGCGGAGAAGGGCCTGGGAGTGCTGGTGGGCAGCAGGTTGCCCGTGAGCCAGCAGTGAGGGCTGATGGTCCGCTGCGGTGCGTGAAGGAGAGCGTGACCAGCAGGGCAAGGGAGGTTCTCCTGCGACACGCGGGTTGGAAAAGCTGCTCACGCGCTCTCCGGCTGTTCCCAGGTGTCTCGCGTCGTCTCTGCCAAGGGGAGGTACAAGCAGATCCCGGGCTGCTTCAACTTCCTCCGGAAAAAATTCTTCTTCATGTGCAAATGACACGTGGGCTCCGAGGGCCGCAGCCAGTGCGAGAGTGACCTCCCCACGGCCGGGTGAAGGCTGTGCCTACCGTGAATCGGCATCGATGCTCCTGGTGGCCTTTGTGTCTGCCTGTCTCTTGAGACGTTTTCCTGAGCGCTGCCCTTGCTGTGGAATGGAGACAAGGTGGAGACGTGGAAGGGACGGAGCTGGGGTGGGTGAAGGAAGCCTCTTGGCCAGGGCACGTGCCGGCCTGCAGCCTCGGTGCTCGTGGCATAGAGCACCTCTAGTTCCCCACGACACGGCTGCACTCGGCCTCTGAGTGTTGGGTTTTTTTTTTTGGTGATCATGATGTGTGTGTCCTTTGCTGCCTGGAATAGCTTGATTGACGAGATCCAGGTCTGGCACTTCAGTGGCACAGGATGATTTTTTTTTGCAATCACTATTTCTCGATTTCAATAAAGTGTAATGAAAAAGGAAAATGAAAACCTCTTCTGTTGTATTCCCCATCCACCCTGTCTCAGAAATGCCGTTGCCGCCTCTCCCAAAGGCTCCTCTGACATGGGAAGAGCAAGGAAAACCCCTTGCTCGAGAACTCTTTCAGCGTCCTGCTGTTACTGGTGGTGTTTCCAGCGTGTCGCAGAAATCCCTTTGCCGCCTCTCCCAAAGGCTCCTCTGACATGGGAAGAGCAAGGAAAACCCCTTGCTCGAGAACTCTTTCAGCGTCCTGCTGTTACTGGTGGTGTTTCCAGCGCGGCTGTGTCAGCGTATGGAGCATGAGACCTGTCGAGGGGACGATCAGCTGCTACACGGGACTTACACTGAGGATCCTCTGGATCTCGGAGCTAAGCTAAAGCCTGTTTGGGGCAGTGGGGCTCTTCCCACAGGGGATGCCCCTTGAATTGCTTTGTGAAGGGACATCGGGGCTTGGTGGGATGTCCAGTCAAACCCAGGAGCTGGGGATGGGGGTTGAAGGGATGGCTGGAAGGGAGGAGCAGAGCAGGAGGGAACTGCCCATCCCCAGGTGGGGGAGATCAGAACAGGGCACAGGTTCAGCCAATTCAGCAGTCCTGGGGGGGCTGAAAAGGGCAGGGGCAGGGCCAGCCCCGGGCTGGGTTGGAGGGTGGGTGTTC
>NW_010390670.1:1059-1412 GCF_000710305.1 Buceros rhinoceros silvestris | reverse complement strand
GCCCCGGGCTGGGTTGGAGGGTGGTTGTTCCAGCTGGAGCCAGGATGCGGCAGTGATGGCCCCGCCTGTGCCCAGGGGCTTGTGAGAGCCCAGTGCCCTTCCCTGTGTCCCCCTGTGCACAGAGCCCCTGGCTGTGCTGGTGATCCTGGGGCTGATCCCACCTCTCCTGGGCCCGTTCTCCCTTGGGGAAGGTGACCCTGCACTTTTTTTTCCCTTGGTGTTTCCCCCACCCAGTTCTCCTACCACACAAGCCCCCAACCACCCGAACCCCGTCCTGCTCCATGCACAGACACTGCACTTGGCTTCTTTCTCCATCCAGGCATTTATTACCCCACCAGATCCTGTGTCTCTTT
>NW_010390670.1:576-807 GCF_000710305.1 Buceros rhinoceros silvestris | reverse complement strand
TGGTGGGGGGGCGGGTGAATAGCACTCTACACCCCGGCCCAGCCTAGCCCAGGCAAGGGGCTCGCGCCTGCTCCCCTCCGCAGGTCTGGTGCAGGTGTCAAGTGATGGTGTCACTTGCCAGGCAGCACATGCTCCTCATCAAGCTCCAGCACCGCCGTCCTTCTCTGCTCATCCTCCTCCTCCTCCTCCCGTCGCGAGGGTCCCCGCTGGGCTCCGTCAGCCACAATGAGA
>NW_010390670.1:0-269 GCF_000710305.1 Buceros rhinoceros silvestris | reverse complement strand
AGGACACACACAGCCCCCCGCCAGCACCCCACCCACCCACACCCACACACCCACACACCCACACCCACACACCCGCCTTGTTTCTCCAGCTGCTATGGAAGGAGACCCATGGTGAGACGTTTGGCTTCTGGGCCACGTCACAGGTCCTGGAGCTGGAGCCATGCAGCTCCCAGGGGCCCTGGCTCCAACCGGGCTCTTTCGAGCCCCCCCCAGACCAACTAGCCACCTCAATCCTCCCAGGACCAACCCCGTTCTCTTGAGTCCACCCC
>NW_010390669.1:4198-5263 GCF_000710305.1 Buceros rhinoceros silvestris | reverse complement strand
CCAGGCCTCCGTTTGTCAGCAGCTGGTGAATGGCTGTGGGCTTCCCACTTGCTGAGGCGCCCAGGGACAAAGAGGTGGCAACCGGGATGGTGCGGACGATTGTGCCAGTGCCCGTGGTGATGGCACTCAGGCTCTGGAGAGGTGCAGGCGTCTTCACAGCCGAGGTCTGGAAGGAGAAGGAGAAGCACTGAGTCTCCAGAAGGAAAAGGCATCCCGGACGGCTCGGCCTCTCCCTCCTGCAGAAGCCAGAGGTCTTTAGAGGCCTGAGTTTCCACACTTTATTCCGGTGGCCACAAGGCCAGTAAGCTTGTCCCTTCCCATCTGCACACACTAATTTCAACTTGAAAGCGTGACTGAGAGAAACTGTGGCTCTGCTTCCAACGAAGCCCCCCTGAAAGAGGTGGGCTGGGGTGGCGGGGATGGCGAGCAGTGCCTGCGAGGTGTTTTCCCAGAGGAACACGGAGAAAGATAGCTGGTCCCACCCCCTCCAGTCTCCAGCTCCTCAGCCACCCAGAACCACCTTCCCCAACCCTGTTTCCCGGATCTCCCACCCTTACAGGACCCCAGCGTGAAGCCAAGGCCTGGGGGCATCATTTCAGCTGCTGCTCTCACCCACCACCCCTCGTCTCTCCTAGAAAGGCTTTGTTTGCTCGAGGCCCAGGTTCTCTTCATCTCCTGCACCTCCAGGAGATGAAGAGATGTCCTAGTCCACCCCTGGAGAGGGATTGCTGAGGTTTGCGGGCTGCGATACCTGCACGGGTGGCCCAGCAGTGGCAGGAAGGGCTGATGACTTGGTCCCAATGTCCTGCAGGCTGAAGCTCAGCCCTTGCAGAAGGCTACTGGCAGAGGCTGCTCCTTAAAAAAAAAAAAAAAAAAAAGCCAGAATTAAGAAAAAAAACTTGGAGAACCCCAAAAAGAGTCGTGGGTGAGGGTGGTCTTAAAAAAAAAAAAAAAAAAGGCAAGAATGAAGAAATCAGGCTTGGAGAATTCACCAGCATGAAATTCCAGGTCTGTCAAATGGCAAATTGATGCCCCAAGCGGCAGCTCTACACCCAGGTCGTGGAC
>NW_010390669.1:1200-4064 GCF_000710305.1 Buceros rhinoceros silvestris | reverse complement strand
AGGTCGTGGCTGCAGCTGCCAATGAGGTTCGCTGTGAAACCCAGGAGGCAGGAGATGGTGGCGTTCAGTAGCTCAAGGCATCGTCACACACAACCAACCCAATTAACAGGCCACTTCCTGCGCCTTCAGCAGGTACCTTGGAGGGTGCTGGCCGGCTGGGCCGGCACGCAGTGGGTGCTGCTGGCCACCAGCCTGCTCTGCAGGGCGTGGAACGCGCTGGGCGCTGTGCTGCTGGGGATGAGGGGAGACGCAGCGGGGCTCGTCGAGGAGGTTTCTGCTGCCGAGCTGAGCCTGCGAAGTGAGAAAGACTCCACTTAGCGATGAAGTAGGCAGGGCAAGGCGAGCTGTCACTGGCCTAAGGTGGTCCTGGGTGCATCAGGCAGGGAGTTGAGGGGCTACAAAAACCCAGAGCAAGAGGAGTTCTGCTGTGCCCACTGCCACAGTTGGAACAAGGAGCACAAAACCCCTGTATTCCCAAACTGGAGGGAGCTTGCAGTATAAACCTGGGCACTAGCAGGGTGCTGCAAGGGCGGCGACACCCTCCGCACAAGCAAATCGATCTTGGAGTGACACAGTTCCCACCTAAAACCTACCCTGTCCAAAATCAGCTCGTCCTCCCTCCCAGCTCGGTTCCCCAAAGCTTGGTTTGAATTAAAAGAACACGGTGACGGGAGGCGTCAGATGCATTTCCCAGCGGAAATCCCTGCGGGGATTCATGAGCTGGTATTTAACGGTTGGACTTGATGATCTTAGAGGTCTTTTCCAACCCCAATGATTCTGTGATATTGAGGCCTCTTTCCCCTCCCTCCGGGAAAACCTCCTGACTGCCCAAGGGAAGGATTAAGGACAACATCAAGTTTCTGGCAATGACACCAGAGTCACCCAAAAGACAGAGATAAATAAACATGGATTTGGGAAACCAGACAAGAAATACAACCCAAGAGCAACAAAACCTTCAACTTTAGCCCCTTTCTGCCGCTTTTGAGCTCGACTCATGGTTGACAAATCATTTCAGGAGCCCAAGAGTCTCCTGCGCTCCAGGTTACTCCAAGCAGAAGCAAGACCCCAGCAAGCTCCTCACGCAGGATCTGTCTCACCGCGGTGCTTCCCCGAAGACCCACTCACTTGGGGGTGGCGAGCAGCCCCGACAGCTCCTTCGCGCCCGCCACGGTCTGGCCGACAGCCACGGGGACCGGCTTTCCGGCAACAACTGCAAAAGAGAAGAGAAGAAACGTCACTCTTTCTCCTCTGGCAGTTTTTAGGGCTTCCCGCTCGCTCACGTGACCCCCCCAGACACAGCGGCCACGGGGCTCATCCCGCTCACGCAGCACCTTCTCGAGGAACACGCCGTCGCAGCCGTAAACGCGCCTGAGCCCCCGCGCTCCAGCGGAGCGGGGCGGCCAACAAACACGAGCAAAGCCGCCGTCGTGAAGGAACCTGCGGCCCCGGCCACCAAATCCCCGTCTAGAGGTTATCTCCGCTAATCCCCTTCCTCCTAGCCCGTGGTGACGCGGTTCCACGGCCACCAGAGGGGAGCTGGCAGTGGGGCTGGTGGGCGTGAAAGAGCGAGGCGCTGTACAAAAGACAGGGATGCGGCCAGTCACCAGATCTGTTTATTGCGGCGGTTTGGGGGGTAACAAGGGTGGTCTGTCCCGTGCCTTCCTCCTGCTGACGCACGGCTAAGAGGGAATTCGTGGTTTGGCTCATGTTTACTTCTGCAATTCATTTCCTTTCTGTGGAAAGAAGTAAAGTTTGGAAAAATTAAAAAAAAAAGTTTCTGATCACCGGCGCTTTTCAAAGGTGCCAGGAGACCTGAAGGAAGGTTTATTAGTTCATTTTCACGGATCAAAACAGCTGTGAAATGAGCCGAGAGGTGCTCCCAGAGGAGCCGAATGATCCCTCAGCTTTGAAAACCTCCAATCTCCCATCAGGATGAGACGCTGCATCGAGCTGCCGCGGCTACCAACGGAGCGTGGCTCCGTGAGGGAGACGACGCCAGCGACAAGGTGACGCCCTTCAGGTACAAGTGACAGCAGCCAGAGCTTCGGGGGTCTCAGTGAGGAGAAGATGGAGCACGTCACCTCTTCTTGGGCTGCGAGACGCTCGTCACGGTGGGTTCTCCTGGCCGCGGAGGCAGGCGAGGAGCTGGGGTTTGCTTAGAGGTGTGCTGAGGGCGCGTTGTTGCAGGCTTGAGGCCCAAAGGGGCTCTGCAGAGCGGGGTCCAAACACACAGAGATCTTCCAGAGCAAGGAACGTCGCCAAGAGCAGGAGCAGGTTCCGAGCAAGAGCTTTGCGCAGGAGCTGCTTGCAGCAACGGGTCCGCCTGGACCAGCACCCTGCTTCCAGCAGCGGCTCGATGCCCCGGAGGAAGGTGCGAACATCGCCCCGATGCCTCAGAGGAAGGTGGGAACTTCGTCCCACAGCGCATGAGACCTCAGTCAAGTGTGAACCCCAACCACTACGGCAATTAGAGGCTCCTGCCCAGACCCTGGGCTTCCCCACCAGCCCCAAGTCACTCACACCTCCAGCCTCCATCTGCTTTTTGCAGCAAACTAATCCAAAAATCTTAAAAAAACAACCAAACCCTAGCGCAGCTCCCTCCCCTCCCCATGCCGTGGCCCAGGGGAGCGGGTCTGGGCACGACCACCGCCCCATGGAGCGGTTAAGCAGCAGCTACGCAACAGCAACTCACTTTCTGCCTGGGTGGTGAGGGCTGCTCCGGTCCCCACGCCAGCAGCATCTCCGTGGGAGACAATGGTCACCTTGATTTTGGCTCGTTTGGAGGGTTTGGTGCAGGGGGTCGGGCTGGGGGTCTGATGACTCTTTAGCTGCGTAAGCACATCATCTTTTTCAGCCCCTTCCGC
>NW_010390669.1:0-1135 GCF_000710305.1 Buceros rhinoceros silvestris | reverse complement strand
GTCTGATGCCTCTTCAGCTGCGTACGCACATCATCTTTCTCAGCCCCTTCCGAGTGCTCTGAGGAGACTGGAACTAGGGGACACAGAAGTAGCTGATTTGAAACCCGGCAGCCGCTCCCTCAAGGTCGGCGCGGCTCCGAGGTGCCGAGGAGGGACACATGCCCATGCACACTTCCACAGCTCCCTCCATGCCATCTCCCATGCACCAGGACCCCACGCAGTCACCTACGCTGACTTCTGCGTGCCCTAAGCTGCTGGTTTAGGGCCAGGACTCGGCTTAAGCTGCTCACAGGCTAAGGCAGGACATAGAAAGCCCGTCTTGCCTCTGCAGTGAAGACAAACGAACGTCTACAGTGATACCACATCTCCACATCAACGCTTTTCACTTCGTTAAATCCATAACCGACCCTGGCATCAGGCCCCTCCGACACCCTGAGCCTTGCGGAGCTGGCACAGGCGCGGAGGGCTCGGAGCTCAGCCCGCCCGCTCCTCTGACACGCTAGTGCCGGGATCTGCCCGTCCTGCGGCACGGCCTAACTGGCCCTTCCAGGAGCAGGGCTGAAGCGGTCAGGTCTCTCAGGAGCAGGAGGCGAAGCAGCGGAAGCGCAAGAGGTGCTGCAGCAAAGCCGAGAGCCCACCACCCTGCGCTGCTCCACGAGCTGAGATGGCTCTCAGCTCCTCTGACACGCTAGTGCCGGGATCTGCCCGTCCTGCGGCACGGCCTAACTGGCCCTTCCAGGATCAGGGCTGAAGCGGTCAGGTCTCTCAGGAGCAGGAGGCGAAGCAGCGGAAGCGCAAGAGGTGCTGCAGCAAAGCCGAGAGCCCCCCACCCTGCGCTGCGCCACGAGCTGAGATGGCTCTCCCGCGCCAACAGCTCGTTTCGCTGCCATGTCCTTGACCCGTCACATCCATCCTGCCTCGAGCATGAGGTTGCCGGGGCCAAGGCTACTCAAAAACCACAGAGGAGCCACAACAAGCATCTCAGGAACGAAACAGTCACAAGCTGCCAAATCCTGCCCATCCACCCTCCACGGCTCTCCCACCGCTGGTGTGTGATCATCCAGCCCCAGTCCAGACAAAGACCCCAACCAAGAGAGCAGGGCAAGGGAGCTGGGGCAGGGGCTGGAGCACAGTG
>NW_010390668.1:8959-9210 GCF_000710305.1 Buceros rhinoceros silvestris | reverse complement strand
TCACCGCTCCTGGCAGGCAGTCAGCTTTCTGAGCAGGCAGCCAAGTGACGAGGTAAGAGTGGAAAAGCCTTGCTTCACTCTGGCCTAGTCAAATCCATCTCTCGCGCCGGGGAAGGGGGGGCCGCGGGTAGCCTCTGGGCAGCTGCTGTCAGTCCCCGCGCACGCAGCAGATGGAGGAAACTCAGGAGCGAAGCCCTTGGAAGAGTTCAGCTATCACGTCCAATTCCAGACGAAAACTTTCGGCTGGCCCC
>NW_010390668.1:6003-8751 GCF_000710305.1 Buceros rhinoceros silvestris | reverse complement strand
GGGGGAGGGAGCCCCCCCCGCGCGCGCAGCCGATCAGCCAGAGAACTCCCTTCACGAAGCAACAGGAGGGAGTTGAAGTATTTCACCCGCTGTTCACACCAGACTCACGGCAGGAACAGCTCACAGTCTGCAGCTCCCAGGCGGTCCGGGGGATGCAGGCAGGCCTTCAGGCCTCGGCTTGTCGGGCCTAGCAGGCCTGGTCGGCAGCAGAGCAGATTCGTGGGAGCTCCCCTCTCTTCGTGAAGGCCGGATGTCCGAGAGAGAGAGCTTCCTCCCAGCTGCTGGGTTTTATAACCTTAACGTGTAACATTGCACCTGACTCTCTTAACCAATTAAATGCAGAATCATCACACTTGCATGGAATATTATATTGGTCCAGAATGCAAAACAAGGAAGTTTCAGCTCAAACAAGGAAGTTTAGCTTAAACCGGGACACTCTCTTAACCAATTAAATGCGGAATTATCGTATTTGCATGGAATAATTCTATTTGTCCATTATCCAAAACAAGGAAGCTTCAGCTCAAACCAGGAAGTTTAGCTCAAACCAGGACAGGCATCTAGCTCAAACCCTCCCTGCAGTAAGCAGGGACATCTTTAAATAGACCAGGTTGCCCAGAACTCCATCAAACCCGACCTTCAATGTTTCCAGAGACAGGGGCATCTACCACCTCCCTGGGCAACCCGGTCCAGTGTTTCACTATCCTCACTATAAAAAATGTCTTCCTTATATCTGGTCTAAATCTCCCCTCTTTTGTTTAAAACCGTTACCCCTTGTCCTGTTGCAACAGCACTTGCTAGAAAGACTGTCCCCATCCTTCTTATAATCAACCCTTTAGCACTGGAAGGCCACAATAAGGTCCCACTGGAACCTTCTCTTCTCCAAGGTGAACAATCCCAACTCCCTCAGCCTGCCCTCACAGCAGAGGTGTTCCATTTGTATGACAATTTTTGTGGCCCTCCTCTGGACCCTCTCCAAAAGATTCATGCCCTTCTTGTGCTGGACGCTGTACTCCAGGTGAGGTCTCACTAGAGTGGGGTAGGATCACCTCCCTTGATCTGCTGGCTGTGCTTCTTTTGATGCAGCCCAGGATGTGGTTGGCTTTCAGGGCTGTGAGTGAACATTGTTGGTTCATGTCCAGCCTTTCATCCACCAGTACCCCCAAGTTCTTCTCCACAGGGCTGTTCTCAATCACATCATCCCTCAGCCTGTATTGATACTGAGGCTTGATCCAGCCCAGGTGCAGGACCTTGCACTTAGTCTCACTGAACCTCATGAGGTTCATACAGGCCCACTCCTCCAGCTTGTCCAGGTTCCTCTGGATGGCGTCCCATTCCATTGGTGTGTGAACTGCACCACTCAGCTTGGTGTCATCTCCAAACTTGCTGAGCGTGCACTCAATCCCATTGTCTACGTCACTGATGAAGGTATGAAACAGTACTGGTCCCAGTACGGACCCCTAAGGGATCTGTATGTTTTCATGTTTTAAAAAGCCTTCTTTAGAGCCATCTAGAACTTTCAAATCCAAGTCTTCCACTGGTTTTGATATACTAATGACTTTTTAACACTGTGACTATATATCTACATTCATTTACATACGCAAAGTGCAAGTACCTGATTCCATGGGCACCCATATAATCCTTATCTTTCAATTATTTTCAAAGTTTTCTCAAGTGAGGTCCATGATTGTACCCAACGGCTCAAGTCCCTGGATTTTAGAATAGGACTGTGTGAGGAGAACTCATTGCAGGATCAGGTTGTAGGATTACATCACAATCAGTCAGAAAACTGGGTGAAGCAATGGAAAAAAGGTGTGAAATCTTAGCCCCAACAGAAATCTTTGGGAATTTTGAAATAGTCCGGAACTGATTCAAAATGTTTAAAGACAATTCCATTTCTGCTAAAAAAATTATGGCAGAAGCTGAAAATAAATTCAAGTAAAAACTTTAAGCCTCGAAGACTCTAGTGGCCAAAAAGCAACTTTTCAACGAAATTATTTCATTAAGAAATTAATATTTTGACAGAGACGGGAGGAGGGGAAAGCATGAGATTCATCTCCTCTGTCATCCATCAAAAAGTTAGGAATCTAGTTTCAATGTCCCATCTAGGTTCTCTCTCATCAGTGAAAAGAGAGATGTATTTTAGGAAGGTTGTTCATCTCAGCTATCCATAGATACCTCTCTTGGGATGTGATCTGTAATTCTCTGGAGGTGTTTAAGTAGCCCCATTGACTACAAAGCCTTGAATGACTGTGTTAGACTTCAGTGACTTTTAACTGGCTAAAACTATGAGAAGCTTAGCTCTGAAAACCTCTTTTTTAAACAGCAAGGTTGATTAGAGCTATTTGTGTGAATTGCTTTATCAAAAATCTACAGAAAAAAAATGTTTTGATAGGAAATTTTAACGAGCATAAGTAGCACTGATTTTAATGAGACCAGGGTTTAAATCTGGACCTTTTTGTTTCTACATCACTCACCAGAGCAGGGTCCATGCTGATGAATGGTAACACAGTAAACTCTTCTCATAAAATAATGAACAATAAAAATAGCATCAATGTCCTCATGAACTATCCTTTTAAAGCAAAAGTGACATAACATCAAAATTTAAATGTAGTTTCCCTTTTCATCGTGCATAATGTACTTTGTCTGCAACTTACATGTGCACAACTAGAAGATGCTAACCTCTTCAGGGCCAGTCTTGCAGTTGTCTCATTTACAGAACTGCTATTTAACTGGGGAAAACATGTAGGG
>NW_010390668.1:0-5877 GCF_000710305.1 Buceros rhinoceros silvestris | reverse complement strand
AAAAAAACATAATTACATCTTTCATCTTCAGTTAAAAAAAAGAGGGATGTGAATATATACAGTAGAGAGTACACTGGAAAACTGACCTAATGCACAACTTCTCAAGTGTTGGGTTTTACCCTATGAAATCAGTGGAAAATACAGGATGAGAAATGAGATAATAGCACTGATATTTTTGTTACATAGAACATAGTATAATTAATCCCTTTTTTCAGGTACCCAAACAGGAATTTTTGTTTTAATCGTATCTTCAGAGTGTCTTGTTTCATAGACAGTGCATGACAGCTTGCACAGCACATTTTAAATGTTATATAACTTCTATCCTAATATTTATTAGATGAAGGATCTTTTGATAAAATACTCTAACTTCATTGTTACTTTATAAAAAGTAACTGCATTATGGATCAAGCTCAGAAACACGACACTGCAATTACTAAAAGCACAGGGAAAAAAGTCGCTGAGTTACTGTAACTCCCTCTACCCACAAGAAGAGCTGTTAGCATTCAATAATCCTTGAGCGCAGGCCCGGTGTGCAAAAATGCATAAACTATCTTTGTAATATACATGCATTTTAATTTTTGCCTTTTTTTCATTCATATTGTTCTAACAAATACAATGCCTAGGACACTGCAAACATTTTAGCACTTCTAAACTCCATTACAAAGCAACCAAACAGAAAGAGGAACCAGCATTGTCAACACCATGAAAATACAATTCTTTGAGACTGAAACTCCAATCCTTAAGTCAGCCTAAAAATTCCGCATGCAAAGTATACATGTGCAGTGCTTCTTCCAAATCATAGTTACCAGTATTTAACAAGATATGTCTTGTATCTGTTTGACATAGATGCTGTTCAGCTTCTATGCAAAACTCTCAACAAAAACAGAGGAACCTTTTTTACTGAATGAAGCATGTCAGTGTGATGTTTTTCTACAGAATAAATTTAGCCTTGCTTCAGACAGGTGAAGAATCCCATTAATATTTGATTTGTACCAGAGATCCCCATTTTGTTGACCCTGCACAACACAAAGCACATGTCTGTCTCAAGGAAGGATCTTGATGAAAGATCTTTAATAATTATCAAGGTCCAATAATTATCATTGGTTCCTGTATATTTTCTTGTTCTTTAAATAATAATAATGGCCTGTACTGCCTTTTATAAGCTATGGGTTTCCAAGGGACTGTAAGCAGTCCTCAGAGGATCACAGAATTGCTCCTGCAAGGAGCTGTTTTCAGCTGTTTTCAGAGCTCCACATTGATGTGGTTGCTCAGAGACTGCATGTCAGTAGAGGCAATAATCACTGACATCAGGAGAAGGCCACCTGGGAGGGCCACTGATGTAAACCAAATTTAATCAGAGCTTTGGGTATTTTTGGAGAAAGTCTCACGAGTGTGCAAAAGAAAAACAGAGAGGCTGGGGAGTGTCATTCATATTCCACCATGTTCACACCCACAGTTGGTCATCACTCATATGAAATCCTCCTCTGCTTCTTCAAACTTCTACCAGCCAAGTCAGAGCAGAAATTATTATGTTTACTATCATAACCATGAAGCAACTACACCAGAGCAAAAAACTGAAATGCAACTGTAGAATGGTTGAGCCCTGACATCCTGGCAGGGCAGCTGGCATGCCAGGAGCCTCAGATGGATGCTGAGGAGGCCCATGGAGGAGAACCATGGAAGCCGTTTAACTTTGTAGCTTTTGTCAAGTGGTAGTGGATACAATTGGTGTGCATAAATTTACTACACAAAGCTAAACTGCTTATTCTTAAAACAAAAGTGTTGGTTAATCCCTAAAGAATAATTAACTACTATTTCTGTTAACTCTCTCTGACACTAAAAACATCTATAGAAGTATCTATACATATGATTCTACCTATTCATCTGCCTATCTCTCTTTTTATCTCAGAATATCACAATGATATTGTATTCACACTAAGCAACCTCAGATTTACTTAATAATTTGAAGGCCTACTTGATTATTTGTTTTAATTGTTGGCAGATGATTCATTGAGATAGAAAATCACACTTCACTGTGCAAAAATATACTTTCTCAGAAAATACTTCCAAAATTGCAGTATAAATGCTTTTGAAGGATTAAGTACTTTACAGAGATTAGAGTGTCATTTTGCAATAAGAAAGAGTGAAGACAAGATAAAAATGTGGTATAAATTATTCTAATGTGTGTATAGGCAAAACAATAATCTTCAAGCCATTTTATTCTGGTAACTGTTCAAAGATCGTAAAATAACATCGGTACCTTAACAAAGGTGAAAATGTTACATTGTAATATTCATACCATTTAAAAGTAGTATTTTGTTTTCTTCTGTCAGTCTGGATCTGAGTTGAAGGAAGCTACAAACTAGATGACTGTGTAGACAGTGTCACATATTACATAAATCTTTCGTCAGGAATAGTCATCTTTAGCCTTCAGTTCAGAAACTCTGTAAGTATTTAAAACATAAAGGATTAAGCTCCAGAATTTGACAGAGCACCACATCCTCTAAGACAACCAAGGGAAGCTGGAAACATTCATCTGAGGGCAGATCTATCGGCCTTTACAGTCCTACACTTTAAACACTATTGAGCTTTTCTATCTTTTTATCTTTCGAAAACCACAATGCAGGGAGAGAAGAAAATAGGACAAATCACAACGTAAAAAAGAATAAACTGCTTTTCGAATAATGCTTTAGAATACTACAGAGCTAAAATAAACGCAACCTGGGAAGAAACTAATAAGGAAAAGATATTTTAAAAAGCCTCGTAGCCAACTTTCACATTTAATCCTGACAGAAGACAGCCCCTGATACAGCATCGGCTCAAGCCCATTCAGGTTCCCCTGACTGGTATGAATGCAAAATACTAGAACAGTAAGTAGAATAGTCTTCGGAGTTTAAAAATCAGAGTGTTGCAGAAGAAATTCCTGAGAGTCCTTTGCTGTTACATTCCAGCCAGAGAAATTCAGACTGATTAGGCATAATAAAGGGAAGGTCCAGACAGCACAAAGAAGGAATATCCACAAGCGCAGCTCCAGGTGGAAACACCTGGGCTGATACAAGAGCCAACACAAACATGTTTGCAGCTGAAAACAGAAGAGACCAGCTTCGGCAGAAGAAGATTTGAAAGCAGCTGCCCTGCTTTTGCTGCAGCATGACTTTGGTCAGACTCAGTCTCAACATCCTTTCCCAGCACTGGCCGTACTATTGGGTAGCTCTCCCCTGTAAGCCCAGCAAACATGATTGGAAAGGAGGTGTGATCGCTCTCTAGAAGTACACTCTGAAGAGGAGCAGAGATGTGGAGAAGGAACCTTACTGTTTAGGAATAGCACTGGCACAAAACCAAAACAGTATAAACTGTCTGAGAAAAAATTTAGGTCAGGAATGAGGTTTCTAACAATCTGAAGAGGAAGGCTCTGCCCAGCCTTCAAAGAGGTGCAGTGGGAGTGATGCTTCAGCTAAATTTAAACTGGAGCTTGCTGAATTTGCAGAGAAGACCAGCCTAGCCCAACCAATAAGACCAGCTTAGCATCACAACAAAAACAAGTTGATGACTCTACAGGCCTCTCTAGTCCTATCTCCTGCATAGAAAAATGTGAGAAGATACACTTCTGTTGCCGGTTCAGGTCACTACAGTAGTTAAAACCACGTATTTATGAGTCAGCGCTCTGGGCACTATATAATTAGTAACTTCTGTTCACCTGTTCATTTTTATTTGCTAGGAAGTGCTACTAATAATGGTTAGTTATAGAAGAAGAAAACAAAAATTGCTGTCCAAAACTTTCAGTTTACAAATCTTTATAAAGGTATCTTAAATTCCTAAGCTCTCCTGAGATGTGAAGAATCTCAAAAAAGATTTACATCTCAAAAAAGATGTGAAGAAATATAGAAGATGCCATTTAATTTCAGACATTCATCGATTTCAGGATTTAGGACAGTACAAGTACATCTCATACTAAATATAAGAAATGTAAAAGAGCATCCCTTGTACTAACAATGCTGCAATTCTTAGATAAAATTTTTATTAATCTCAAAAGTATGAAAAGACAATTGTCTTTTACACTGTGGCTTTCCAAACATGCTTTGAACAACATTAGTCATAGCATAACTATGGAAACACCATGCTGGAAAAAAAATCCACCAACTCAAGTTCTGCTGTGCCCACATAGTGCAGGAGGGAGAGGTAATGTCTTTCAAAATTAGCTCTTTTATTCCTATTTTAAAGTCCCGAGGCTGTTTGATACATGTGAAATCATACAACCTCAGGTTGCTGCTAATGAAATGTACGTATATTAATTACTAAGCTACTCAGACAACAGGTGTTTTGTAGATGAAATCTGGCTGCTGAAAGCGGGACATTCCTAAAACTTTCTTTCTCAGACTTCAAGACTAGGTGAGCAGGATTAGGTCTTCAGTCAGCAACTATCTGTACAAAATTACTCACACCACACACCTGCAATATTAAAAGAAAGGACGAAAAGAACATCCTTCTGGAAACTGCTAGCCTAGTTATTTTATTTCAGCACTTTAACAGCATAAAAACTATTTTGCTTACTGGCAGTTCCACATAATGTAAAAAAAAACTTTAACTTAAAAATAAGGAGGGATGGAAATAAAGAGAGGTGGAGGATAAAGTTTCAATCACTCTTGTATTTTAATGGCTTGCTTTCAAATTAAAACATGAAAAAAGAAAAAAAGCAGGCTGAATCTTCTTAATATGTGGAATATTGACCCAACAAATAGTAACTATTCCAGAGAAGTCATCATAATCTATCATGCAAGTATCTAGACAGTGTTTTTTAGACACATGGATTATTGACTTCGTATTCCATCTTGTCAGAACAGAAATCATGCATAAAGAAGTGCTAAATATTTTTATTACATTTAAGTTGGAAAAAGCCACAGTAAATACATAAGATATGTTTCTACAAAGATAAGTGAATTCAGTTCTTTTTCAACAAGACTGACTGCGCAAGAGAATGCTGAAGACTTCTTATACACACTTTCTACTTTAAAGGAAGCTGCCGAGCTGCAAGAATGTAAATATATGTGTTAGAAGCATCAAACTTCTGAATGTATTTGTAGTCCTATGAATTATTTTTCCTTGTATCAAGTGAGAAAAGAAACATATCCCCTGTAACTTACTTTAGTTTCCACATCTGAATACATGGCATATCTTTACGGCGAATTATAGATCCTTAAAGCTGTTTATATAAAATACGTTAAGCAATACCATCACAACAAAGTAAACAACAGAGAATACCGCAGATCCAAACATTCATCACTTCAACTTTAGCATAATGTTGCACTATATCTCTTTCAGGAAAAAAAAAACAAAACCAACAACCAAAAAACAAAACAACCCTGTCATCCGGAAAAATCTTTTCAAATTGTATTTCAGAGAACCAATATTCTGCCCACATCAGGGGCAGATGCTGTTAACTTAAGTGCTCTCAATGAAAAGTAACAGTTTCTTCTCCAATCCTGAACTCTCAGTGACCGTCACGGAAAGGAGCCGTTTCCCATTCCCTGTCAACCAGGGGCATTAATAATCATCAAAACAAAACGAAACACCTTGAAGCAAATACCTGCTTCTGATTAATCTCCATCCCAATGAATTAAATACGTAAGAGGCAACCTGCTGCCTTATTTGCACCTTTTTAATATGAGGAGCAGAAGTTGGATATAAGGGGTTTGCTGCCCTTAGGGCTAGGAAATATGCCTCATGTGGCAGTAATCCAGCTCTCCGAGGGAGCCTCCTTCACTGTTTCTCTCACAGCTATTTTCTAATGAATAATTTTTAAACAGCAATTCAGGGCTGGGGTTTTTGGTTTTGTCTACAGTCCTTTAAGTATTTGTACTCATAAGGAGGATCTCAAGC
>NW_010390667.1:6125-6873 GCF_000710305.1 Buceros rhinoceros silvestris | reverse complement strand
AGAGTGACCTTTGAATCAATTTGAAAAACCTCATTTAACTGATAAGTCTTGAAAGGCCCAGAACTAATTTGAAAATACATCTATTAAAAGCTCATTGCCGCTGCCCGGGGGCTGCCGGGAAGGGTGTGCGAGGCGACTGCCCGGGGTCAGGGGAGCTGGGCGAGCAGGTTTAAACCCTGGTCAACAAAGAGATTTCGGAGCCACCTGCGAAACGATGGGCTTTAAACCAGAAGAGAAAATAAGAATATTCTAAGAAAATGGGTCTTTCTTCCCCAGCTGATGGGGAAAAGGGAGATTTACAGCATTTTCCTGCCATAACCAGGCGCGGAGTCTGGCATCGCAGACAGAATATTGGATTTTTTTTTTTCCCTTCAGAAAACAAATTCAATATTTTCTCATTCGGCTCGGATGTGGTTGCAGGGCTGGGGAGCCAGTGCCTCTGAGAGCCGGCCCCTCTCCCCAGAGCAGCCTCTGCTCCCACAGCGGCATTTTTTGTCTCAGTGTCACGGAGCAAATGTCAAAAATGGGGATAAACCTGGTGTCTGCCCAAGTGACAGGATGGCGAAGGCAGGAGAAGACCAGAGGTAGGGCCCAGGCACCTGTTTTCCTGCCCCAGGAACATCCCACCTCACCTTCCCCAGCGTCCCTGCGGTACTGCCCAGCCATAGAGGAACCAGAAATCCCCATCGCCACCGGGCTGGTGGCAGGGTGGCGATGGCTGAATTGCACCAGCAGACGCAACAATGGG
>NW_010390667.1:5335-6026 GCF_000710305.1 Buceros rhinoceros silvestris | reverse complement strand
GGGTGGGCGTGTGGCGATGGCTGAATTGCACCAGCAGCAGCAACAATGAGACAAAAAAAAATTTAAAAAGCCCCACCAGTGCTCGGCTTGAACAGGCTGCGGCTTCACAGCTCCATGGGGACGTGGAGACCCAACATGCCCTCCTGTTCCAGGGTCTGATCAAGCTGGGATGTGTCTGATCAACCCGGGATGGGTCCCACCAACCCAGGATGGGTCCCGCCAACCCGAGATTTGTCCCACCAGCCCAGGAGGAGTCCCACCCACCCGGATGTGCCGTTGTCCTCCTCCTGCCCAGCACCACCAGCAGCGCAGAAGAACTGGGGTCAGCCCCTGGCTTCGAAAACTGCCCCAAAAGGGATGTTGGAGGCCAAAAATTTTCTCCTTCGGCCCATCCACCCTCAGTCATCCTCGGGACGCCAGGGCAGCGTGGGGCTGGCGAGCAGCTGGCAGCAGGTTTTGGCCACCCGGATGTGCCGTTGTCCTCCTCCTGCCCAGCACCACCAGCAGCGCAGAAGAACTGGGGTCAGCCCCTGGCTTCGAAAACTGCCCCAAAAGGGATGTTGGAGGCCAAAAATTTTCTCCTTCGGCCCATCCACCCTCAGTCATCCTCGGGACGCCAGGGCAGCGTGGGGCTGGCGAGCAGCTGGCAGCAGGTTTTGGCAGCCAAGCACATTTCTTACCGGTTCCAGGC
>NW_010390667.1:4507-5215 GCF_000710305.1 Buceros rhinoceros silvestris | reverse complement strand
CGACTTTTCGTTCCGGTTCCAGGCAGGACCGTGGCCACCGAGGGGCAAGATTTTGCTGATTACACGGAAATTCAAAAATCCCATTAATACCTCAAGTGATATAGATCATCCCCGGTGAGATTTAAACCAAGGCGGGGTTGGATGGGCCAAACAGATGATGGACTTTAAAAACATTTGGGGTTGTTAAAAAATCCTGAAACACAAAGGCGACCTGGATTCTCCGGTGCTGGAAGGAGGGGCCAGGACATTTGAAAAAGACCCCATATTAAAATCGAGACACATGAGTAGGATGTCAAGGATTGTCTTAATAACTCTTATCTTAGTGTACATATATATATTTATTCTGTTAGGGATCTGCACCGTCGCTCTAGGTGCTGGCGGTGGTGCGAGGCGGGCGGGGCCAGGAATGGTTTAAAAGGGATTCCGTGGGGTCCCCGATGCTTCACCCCCTCCTTTGGCATCACTGCTGGTCCTTTCCTTCACCTCCTCAATGCTGGGCTTTTCCTCCGAGCTCCGCACTGTTTCTCCAACCCAGCCGTGCCCTGGGGGGTCTCGGCGTGGCCGTGCTCGGTTTGGGGAGCTGAGGGGTGGGATTTGCTGCCTGGTCTCTGACCTGGGCAATGACAGATGCCACCACCGCTGCCCTGCGTTGGACAACGTCCCTGACGGCAGCTCTGGAACCACCGTCCTGCCTCAGTTCTGCAGTGC
>NW_010390667.1:1245-4400 GCF_000710305.1 Buceros rhinoceros silvestris | reverse complement strand
CTGGACCTGCCGTCCTGCCTCAGTTCTGTATTGCTGTGATTGTTCCTCCCCTTTTTCTGCTCCCAAACCCAAGGTGCAGAAATCACCAAGCGGGAGGAAGCCCTTTGGGGGCTGGGAAACCTTGTCACTGCCAGCAGGCTCGGGGCGGCTTGACCCCGTTCAGCTCAGGAGAAGGAGCTGGAAAATCCATGTGCCGAGGGGCGAGCAGGGGCTGGTTGTGGGAAGGCACTTGCTGGGACCGTCTGTCATCTCCTTGACGGCAGTGCAGCAAGGAAACCCCCGACATTTTGACAAAAATATCGGAAGAAAAGGTAAATTGCGAATTTTTCCGCTGCTGATGGTGTGTGCCGCCGCTCTGCCGAGCCCAGGAGGAGGCAGCAAGGGGAGCAGGGGGCTGCTGGTCTTCCCACCCAGGTTGGAGGAGAATCGAGGTCTCCTGCTTGTGACATGAATCTGGGGAGCCCCAAATATTGGGGGCTGGTGGGCTTGGGGTGTGCTGAGAGCTCGGCGTGTGGCACAGCCGGGAACCTGATGCATCAGGTTTGGGTCTCAGGGAGCCTATAAAAACCCAAAGAGGACCAAAACCAGGGGAAACACCTCGTGCTGCAGCGCTCTTCAAAGGGCGGCAAGGGTGATGGTGCCCCGAAGGAGCCCCCGCAGCAGCGCCCGGCATGGGGAGGGCACAGCCTGAGAGCCACGGCAAGGCTGGCTCTGACCACGGGGAAATGGCCCAAGGCCTCTTCTCCCCTCCCCATGCCAAGTGTCACCATGGGGCTGAAGGGACACAAGCTGTGTCTTGGCCGTGGATTGATGGGTTGAGCATCCTCAAATCCCTCCGTGCCTCGGTTTCCCCACATGTAAGAGTGGGGATGACGGTGCTTTTACCGAGTGCCTGAAGACACCAGCACCGGGTTATTAAAGCCGAGGGACTCGGTGATGCCACGTAAAGGGCTGGCAGACGAGCTCCAGAGAGCGACGGCTCTTTGTGGGAGTCTTGCTACCCTCGGCCGATAAAGAGCAAGTAATGAGCAAACTCTCTCCATTAGGGATAAAATTGCAAATGTATTGGGAGCTGCTGATGGGTGATAGCATCAGGGGCTGACAGAGATATCAACAGCTCTGCTCCGCCACCGGCAGAAGCTGCTCCCACCACAGAGCGTCGAGGCGCTGGAGCTCAGTGCCTGTCTGGGGCTGGCGAACGAGGCAGCGCGTGGCAGTGACACAGGGGCCTGCAAGCAGCACCCCGCCCCTTGGGATCTCTCCGGAGATCTGTCCCTGCTCTTTCTTTTTTCCCATCTTCTGAGGGTCTCTGGTTGGCTCTGGGGCTGGTGTCCCCCCCCAGATAAATCACAGCCCGGGATGGGGATGTGATCCATGGGGGGATCCATCCCCCTGGATGGATCTCTGTTGGGTTTGGCTCAGTGGATGGACCAGCATCTGGCCAGTTAGGCTCAAATGTGGTGCTTGAAAAAACGACGGGGTTGATGCCGTGGTGGTTTGCGCTTCCAAAATCCCAAATCATGTGCTGGGATGGGGTGGGGTGGGGTCCCCTCCTCATCTGCCTCCCGCTCATGGGGTGGGTGAGGAGGAGGTGGGAGGGTGGGATGGTGGCAACACTGCTGGGCTCAGAGTCACCCAGAGGGACCCAAGGCTTTCGCAAGAGACCTCTGGAAATGGATCCAGGGACCAGTACCCACCTTTAGTTCTCTTTTGAGGGCCAAACTTGAGCATTTTGATGATGTTTCTCATGTGGAAGGCAGCAAACCCCTACTCTGACATTCCCAGGGGAGCTCCTGAATGGGGGGGGGCTCTTGCCTCCCACCAAACTCTCTCACCCACCTGCGCGCACACGCAGGGGCCAGCAGTGGAACCACGCCTGATCCAAGGCATTTCGTTTGCTTCCTGTCGCATTTGTGCTCAGGCGGGTGTTCGCAATGTGGCTGCGTTGCAGCTGGTTTCAGTTCAGGAGGGTCTGAAAAGGGGCGAGTCAAAGATGCAGCGAAGGGTGTGGGTGTCATCGAGAGCTTTGTGTGCCAAGAGAAAAGCAATTGAAAACTAAGCCACCCAAATCTGGGCATTTATTGGAAATAAGGTTGATCTCAAACCAGCCGGCTTTTCCAAGGGAAAATTTGAAAGCATCTCCCCAAAACTGAAACCACCTTTTCTGCCCCACACCGATGATTCCCAGCCGTTCCTCTGCCTTCACCACCTCCAAGAACACCCCAGAGTATTTATTTGTTTTGATTTTGGGCACCGTTGCGAGGGGTCTGAAGGTGGCAGAGAATCGGACCCGCTCTCTGCAGAAGCTGCTGCTGAATCAATACAGGCAGAGCCGGGGGGGCGTTACAGCACTGTCACCTCCCCTGGAAAAGGGACCCTGGGGGGACATGAGGTGGCTTGGAGGGTCAGATGTCCCCCCAGCCTCTTGCTCCAGAGCTTTTCCAGAGGAGTGGATGGAGGGTCTGTAGTGTCTTGGGATGATGGTCCATCCGAGCTGGCTTCTCTCACCCGTTGCTCGGAAGGTGCTGGAGATCAGCCCGGGTATCCCGGGGGTGCTGCTGGTGGAGGGGGGCAGCCCCCTGGGCACTGTCACCCAGCAGAAACCCCCCTCTTGCTGTGTCCTGTCCTGCAAAACTGGGGGAAACTGGGCAGGAAGGGAAAGGGGGAAACAAAGAGGCCGCTGGGCGTTGGGCCGTGACACCCGGCTGGGGGGACCCTCGCTCCCCTCCTTTCCCTCCCTTTTCTTTTTCTTCTCTTTTTATTTTTCTCTGTCTTTTGCTCTTGTTTCCTTGTTTGTTCTTTCCTTTTCTTTTTATCTTTTTTCTCTTTTTCTTTTTCTTCCTCTTATTTTCCTTTTCCCTTTTTTCTTCTTTTCCTCCTTTTTCTTTTCTTCCTTTTCATCCTTTTCTTTTTCTTTCTTTTCCTCTTCTTTTTCTCTTTTATTATTTTCCTTTTCCCTTCTCTTCTTCCTTCTTTTCCTCCTTTTCCTCTCCTTTTTCTTTTATTATTTTCCTTTTTTCTTCTCTTTCTCTCCCCTTTCTCTCCTCCTTTCCTTCCCTGTCCCTGGTTGACAAACCCCCTTCCCTTTAACCAACCCCACACACCCCAAGCTGTGGGGAGAAGCCCCCTGGGATGGGCAGCTCCCAGCTCCAGCG
>NW_010390667.1:717-1065 GCF_000710305.1 Buceros rhinoceros silvestris | reverse complement strand
GCAACGTCGCCATGACCTCCCCGCCGGTCACGTCGCCATCAAACTGATGTGCCAGCAATATCCAACACGCACTTAAAGCCACTCGTGGGAGTTTCAATAAAATCGACCGGACAGGATCAATGGGCTGTGCCGGCCCCAGCCCCACACGGGGCGGGGGCAGGAAAAATACCCAGGGCTGCGAAATGGGGGCGGTGGGAGGGGGGAGCTGATTACAAATCCATCCCATACTCGCCGTGATTAATTGCTGCTTTACCAGAAGGAACAGCTCGGTGTGGGGGTCAGTTTTAAAGGGAATGGGAGCGGGGGGACATTTCTCTGCTGTGTGGGGATGGGAGGAAGCAAAAGCCC
>NW_010390667.1:0-317 GCF_000710305.1 Buceros rhinoceros silvestris | reverse complement strand
CTGCCAGGTGGGAAAACCCCTGAAGCGCGGTTGCCCACTGCGGCTCCTCACCCTAAATCCCCTCCCAGGCAGCCCCTTCACCCCACACCAGTGCGGGGAGCAACCAGCGCGACCCCTCCCAGCGCTCGGGGGGTCGGTCCTCGCCCTGCCCTCCCCGGCTCGAATTAAAACATCATCCATCGCCACGGCGGCAGCGCGTAATCCCTGGCAGATCAGTGCAATTACCGCCGGAGGTACCTGGGGAGCTGGACTAATAACGGCGGAGCGGTGTATTAAGAGCCACTGGCTTAGCGCCGACTCCAGCCCCACGCGTGGGG
>NW_010390666.1:0-277 GCF_000710305.1 Buceros rhinoceros silvestris | reverse complement strand
TGTGAGCACATCTGGCGCGGTCCCGCCGGCGCTCTCCGCGGGAGCGGGCTGAACACCAGCCTTGCTCGCAGCGTCTGCCACACCACGTGCGGCTCTGCCGTTCACCTGAGCCTGTGCCCTGGCCCTGTCTGAACACCAGCCATTTAAAAATAAATAATGCTTTCAGTATGGCCGTTAAATACTGAATCCTTTATTACAATTATGGCGATTTTTTTTCTTTTTTTAAAATATTTATCGTTTTTTTATCGAAAACAACTCCATCAGGCATTGAACTGTA
>NW_010390665.1:0-249 GCF_000710305.1 Buceros rhinoceros silvestris | reverse complement strand
ACGCCGGTTAAGCCCCGCGGGCGATTCACCGCCGCAGGCAGGGCCGGGCACCAGAGGGAAGGAGGTGTCGCTTCCCCAGGATCAACCCAGGGCTCACCCTCGAGGCGCTTCCCCTTCCTGGGGAAACTCCCGCTGTTCTTTTTCGGGCGCTGACCCCGCGGAGGGCGCGGGGCTGTGCTCACCTTGGTTCAGGTAGGTGAGCGTCTCGTCGTGGAGCTTGACGGCGGGGCGAGGGGCCGCGCCCCACAC
>NW_010390664.1:0-5841 GCF_000710305.1 Buceros rhinoceros silvestris | reverse complement strand
CTTCTTCTTCCTGAGCTCCAGCCAGAGCTCTGTGTTCAGCGAGGCTGCTCTTCCGCCCTTCCTGCTCGCCTTGTAGCTCACTGGGACAGCCTGCTCCTGGGCTTTGAAAATTTCCCTCTTGAGAATTGTCCACGCTTCCTGAACCCCCTTGCCCTTCAGGACCGCCTCCCAAGGGACCCTGCCAACCAGTCTCCTAAAGAGGTTGAAGTCTGCCCTCTGGAAGTCCAAGGCAGCAGTTCTGCTGACCCCCCTCCCTACTGCTTCTATGACTGAAAATTCTGTTGTTTCATGGTCACTAAGCCCAAGACAGCCTCCAATCTTCACAGCATCCACAAGCCCCTTCTCTGTTGGTAAACAGCAGGTCCAGCAGGGAGTCTTCCCTGGTTGGTTCCCTCACCAGCTGTGTCAGGAAGTTGTCTTCCACACACTCCAGGAACCTTCTGGACTGCTTCCTTACTGCTGTATTCAATTTCCAGCAGATATCTGGTAGGTTGAAGTCACCCACAAGAACTAGTGGATGCAATCGTGAGACTTCCCCTAATTGTTTGTAAAACCTGCGCTCTTGTAAATCCTCCTGCTCTAAACGTATCGCCGCGGCCCGTCGTGCCTGAACTGGAAACAAGCGCAAGCGTTTTGCTTGGTTGAATAAGTAGTGTGTATACAGAGAAATACCTCTTGGGAGGACGAGGGGTGATGATTTTAGAAGAGGGAGATTCAGGCTAGAGAGAAGGAAGAAGCTTTTTACCCTGAGGGTGGTGAAACAGGGTCCCAGGTTGCCCAAAGAGGTGGTAGAAGCCCCATCCCTGGAACCATTCTAGGTCAGGTTGGACTTCTGGGATCTGGGCAGCCTGCTGCAGTTGCAGATGCCCCTGCTCACTGCAGGACGGTTGAACTAGAGGAGCTTTGAAAAGGGTCCTTCCAGCCCAAACCAGTCTGTGATTCTGCCTGCTTACCTGTTGGTTTTTCAATAAGCTTTACCTGCCTTTCAGAGAATCTGAAGAGAGGGGTTCACAGTGAATCTAAATCCCATTCCACACACAAATATCTAGGAAAAGAGAATTTAGTAACATCTTAACAATTGTCATGGAGACTTACAAACTGTTGTCATTCTGACATTTTTAATTGTTCATTTGAAATACCTATTGGCTGAAAGAAAAACCCAGCAAAACTCGAGATCACAACAGTAAAACAACAGATCAAACAGGCTTCAGAGGAAATCTTCCCTGATACCAGACGAGGACAGACCAAAAGGTTCTGACCTATTAAAACCATTTCATTCTATTAAAAAAGTCTTGGGTCTCCCGGTTTATTACTGCTAGTTTTGTGATGCTTGTAGCAAACATAGCGTGGTAGAAAAGAGCACCGTCAAGAAAATAGCAAATCCTAAAGATATTCTGTTTATGCTGCTAATCGTGTTCCTGGCATGTAGAGAGTACTAAAGAACATTAGTAGGTTCTTTAAAACACAAAATTACTACTGAAAATCATTTTGTTAAGAGATAAGATCCATTTGCAGAACAATATACTCGAGACACATTTAACACTTCTGTATGTAAAACTCTCAGAAGTTTCTGTCTTTTAAAGGAAATAGCCATGGAACGCTGCAATGAAATTTCATCGCTGGTAAGAATTTCTTGACATTTTATGAAAAATAAGCACTTGGTAACAAGCAGAGCTATTTCATTAACTGAAACAAGAATCATGAACTGTTTGGCTTGAACTCTTAACAAGCATGAGTTTAGAGCCCTGGGATTTTAATTCTAGTATTGCTGACAGGGTATTTAACAACAACAGTCAGTATTCGTACAAAAATTAGGCCAAAGTTGTCGTAATCACCCTGCAAAAATGGATTTTTTAAAAGGGTTTGTATAGGCCACGTAGGACCTTTGTGACCAATCAATATAAAGATTGTTCTGTGTATCGTGAAGGGCTGCTGATGGGACAGGACAGGTGACCCAAACCTGACCAGCAAGGTGTTCCCGCCCATAGAAGTCATATCTCTTAGGAAGCTGAGGGGTCACAAGGATTAGTCTCTCTTCTTCAGTGGCCAGTGTCTGAGGAGGACAGTGGCTGTTCCTCCATCACAATCTGTGCATTCCTGAATCCAGTTCCAGAATCCAGCTCCTGAATCTGGTTCCTGTCTGCTGCAGAGTCTGGTCTGGGCCTTCCCCAGCACCTGCCCTCAGCATCAGTGGTGAGGGTGATGTGGTTGCCATCAGGGGGGTTTGGTTCGGTGTTGGTTTTGAATACATTTGTATATATTTCACTTCATTATTCCCAATTCATTTCTTTCCCAATCCATCAGTCTCTCTCCCTCATTCCCTTTCGCTTTCCCTTTGGGAAGAGAGGGGGGTTCATAGAGAGCACATGGCATTTGTCTAGTGGTCGGCCCAGCCTTCACCCATGACACGTGACATAAACTCTACCTTAGGTCGAGTTAGGACTAAGGAGACATAGGCTTGCCAGTTTTGTGCAATGTATGCTGAGAGTGCATTATCAGGGATCAGAATAATTTTCGATAGGTAGGAAGGAGCAGGACTCACGACGCTGACCAGCTCTGAGAACATTTTCATTACAGTCTGTACAGGCTCCTTCCTTAAGCTCACTGCCCCGCAAAAATCATCTCCACTGCTTTGAGGTGAGCTGATTCATCAGCAGTTTAAGTGTCTCTGACCATAGTGGGGCTGTGTCACAGGTTTTGTTTTGCTACCATGGCCACACAGGTAATGACTTCAAGCAGAGAGAGTGAGGGCAAAAATATCATCTTAATCAGATTTAATGAGGAAATACCTAAACACCTTCCTCAGCATTCACAGTTCTTTGTGGAGTCATTTGAAAAGGATCATCCTCACATTTGTATTCAGCAGTCCTTTATGTCATTGGGGCTATAAAAGAAGCTAAGCAGGGCTGTGGCACAGTTGTTTCAGATCTCCAACACAACTGCATTACGAAACAACTTCAAAGTCTCTGGTGCAGCAGCAGTCTTGCTCCAGACAAAGGCAGAGTCTCATGGAAACAGAGAGGAAGAAAACTTCCCTCAAGGGGATTCCCCTTTTTCAAGTCAAGTGCTAAGGAGCACTTATGGTTGTCTGTGGGACAGTACTTTGGTGTCAGGAGTTGAGTGTTTCACCTACTTCCATCCTTTGAAAGCGATGTCATCAACCTCGTCATTTGAAAGTGATAAAACGTTATAAACATTTTTGAAGATGTGCTCTATCTCACAGCTACCCATGTAGGCAAAAAGCCCAAGAAATCTTTCTATGGAAAATGAGCCTGGAAGGAGTTGAAGCATTACATGCACTTGAGAAGTCTGCAGTGTTAAAGCAAGGCAGAACTGAACTGCTGAAGCAAAATTTAAAAGAGAAAATTTATTTTATTTTGATACCATCCCCAGTCCCTAGATGACAGGATGGTAAGCAGAAGTTTAGATCAGCAAAGGCCAAGTTACCTAATTTAAAAAAAGAAAAAGAAAAATCCCGAACCCAGAAGGCAGTTACTTAGCAACATTTTAGAGCAAATTGCAGGAAAGAAAAAGAGCTCCGTGTTCTGCAGTGTGCTGGGATTTGAGTTGTCCAGCATAAGCCGAAACATAAAACATACTAGAAATTTCCTGTGTTCTTCTGGGTCAAGCACAGACACATATTGAAGGACTCCTTCTTCCGGCTGCACCAGTGAAATTCCACAAAGGATGAACAAGAGCTGCATGAAGAAATGAATCTTCCTGCCTCTTATCCCAAGTTTGTGAAAGTTCTGCCTCTCATTTGATCTGTGAGAAGAATTAAAGAGCATCTTTACTTGCTCTGAAGAATTTGTTCCACTTATCCAAGCACAGCCAGCTGTAAGATTTCTAAAAGTCAATGTGAAATTAGCACCAGATTTATCAATAACAGTATATCCACGAATCTCAATGGTTCACATTCGGATGGCTTAAATACCTCCTCTGGATAATTACTGAAGAGGTTTAAGTGTCTCTGACAGTCACCCACAGATCTGAGTCAGATACTGAACCATCTGCCCACTACTCACCCACTGAAACTTGGGTGTAATTTTGGCTGCCTTAAAATTTTCCCTTGTTTTTCCCGGTCCTGTCAAGGCCCAGGATGCACAGCTGTATCATAGCATGGGGATCTCTCATGTATTTGGCATTAGTTTTTACCCACCAGGTAAGGACAGTTATTTTGTGAAGAGGAATCTGAGATAAAGACAGGGCTGACCTTTACACTGATTTCTTTTAAAATCCGTGGGTTTCTCTGTAGGTGAATAGATCCCTGTAGATCCGTGGAAATTTATGGTCCTATATCAGTACAAAATTATTTATTAAGGGAACAATGAGAAAAGGTGTCATTGCAGTGGGCTCTGCTTATTGTTAACGGCCCGTTTTCATAAGGGGAAGACTACTAAGAGACTCACTTAAAGCCTCATTCGGCACATGAGAGGATATTGAGGAAAAATGGCAGCAAAACCTTCAAAATCCGTTCCAGAGGGGGCTCATTACTTTCTTTCTTTGGAAGACAGCACGTCAGATTGGAAAGCTGATGAATTAGATTAATAATTCTGAATCTTCTGAGTAAAACAAAAATATTTCGCAGCATTTGAAAATAAAGCCATGGGTGTTTAGCACACAAAACAGGAGGGAGTTCACCTGGTTCTTCTGACTTAGGTAGGTGGCTCCTTAGCAGCTTTAAACCAGTTCTGTGACTACTGGGCTAATGGAGCTTGGTTTGCTATGGATTACTATCTCATGACTGACAGATGAGAAATACAAATTTCTGTCTTAAGAGTGTGTCTGTTTGGGCATATACGACGTCCCTGACCAACATGTAGGCAGTGTAATTATAATTGAGATTTTTACTTTAAAAATGTGTTTGATACAAGCCAGGAGGTTCCAAACAGCATGAAAAACCACTTACCAGCATACAAACAGACTTACAAACACATCCATATGAGTTACATATATCCATGCTGCGGGACCATATATGCCTTATTTCCATAGAAAGTTAGACCAAAAAGAAATCGCTTGTATTTGTGCCAGCAGTGTGTTCATTTCACCGGCGTTTTACCATGCCGTAAGAAAGAAAGTGATGACTGTAAAGGTCTCACAGGACC
Organism: Buceros rhinoceros silvestris; assembly: GCF_000710305.1. NCBI lineage: Eukaryota > Metazoa > Chordata > Aves > Bucerotiformes > Bucerotidae > Buceros > Buceros rhinoceros. The sequence goes on along the minus strand of NW_010390664.1, from coordinate 736 downwards.
TAAGTCTGGCCTGAGTTCTCTATTAATCCCCCCTCCCCCCCCTCCCCCCAACCTCTCTATCATATGCTGAAATTATGACGAAATTATTTGAACTGTATATGAAGGTATGTCTTTTTATGTGTTCGTCCCCACGGCTATGCCATGCACAAGCACATGTCATAGACATATATATACTGCATAGAAAACTTGTGTTAGCTAAAATATGCTCTTCCAAATGGGAGCATAACAAACTAACCAAACTGTAGGATCCAAATTTGCCACTCAAAACAAGGTGCTCCTCATTTTATCCGCTGTGTGTCTCTTCTGAAGTGGTTCCTGTTCTGTTCAGTTAAGCTGACTTGAAAATAGGCTGCCCAGGGAGGTGGTGGAGTCCTCATCCCTGGAAGCGTGTAACAGATGCGTGGATTTGGTGCTGAGGGACATGGTTTAGGGACCCTGGCAGTGCAGGGTGAACAGCTGGACTCAGTGATCTTAAAGGTCTCTTCCAACCAGATGATTCTGTGATTCTGATAGTGGGCACACATTTCCTTTTTTTCCTAAAAAACCAAGTTACTGAGCAGCAAGTGCCTGCATGCTGAGCAGCACAGCAGAGTTAGAAAAGCTGGTGGTGTGTTGTGACTTCGCTTCACAACTATCTGTTAAAAGAATTTTAAAATAAATGTCTGACCATAGTATTTCCTTTTAAAAAGCACTGAGGTCCTTTGTCCTGAGCCTTCAGGTTTCATCTACTGTGGAA
>NW_010390663.1:19378-25666 GCF_000710305.1 Buceros rhinoceros silvestris | reverse complement strand
ACTCGGCTGCTGCGCCGCAGTGTTACGGCTTCACCTCAAGCCTTCTTGTCACCTGAGTGACACTGTAGCGATACTTTATAGGAGAGGAACAGAGATCATAAATATTAATTTATAATTAGACATTTGCAGTGTATTCTAGGCAAAATTGCAGATTTTGAGCCTTCATCTCCTGCTTTCGTTATCACTCAAAGATTTTGACGTGGTAAGTCGCAGAGGGAGGTGGGAAAATCTGGTGTGAAATGAGATAATATAGTTCTTCAGCATCATGGCTCCTCTGTGCCCTGATAGGAAACTTAGAAAAACAGAAGGTGCTGACAGCAGATACGCCACCTGGTTGTGGCTCTGGTTTTGGCATAAAGCTGAGGGAAAGTGAGGTGGAGGAAATGCAGCTCTGGCTTTTAGACTCTGACTGCAACTCTTCCTTCTTCCCCATGCAGTGCACTTTCACGGAGTGGCAAACCTAGGCTGAGTCCTGCTACTGATCTACTATGACTCACTGCACAAGATTATGAAGCAGCTAATAGTGCTCAGCCTTTGGGCAGATTTGGGGGGAATTAGGAGATTCTACATCCCGTAGCGTGTGGCAGTTAGGCCTGATTTAGGCCACACCGTATCTCAGACAAAATCCATGGGGCATAGTTTTGCTCCAGATTCTCATCGCGATGTGGGATTTTCCCTCTGTTTTCTCCAGCAGCAGGACCAAGAGCTGACCTGTACTTAGCTCCACAAGAGGGCCCGTCTCTGCACCTTGCCGAGAGATAGGTCTCATCCCTTCCTTCTCTTCACCCCTGTTTCTGTAGATGTGTGTGTACTCATGGGCAAGTGCTGAGGCTCTGTGCCTGCAGTATGTAGGTGATAATGCGTATACGAGAAATGCGGGGTTAGCTAAATGGCCTTGCACTGCTTGCTGACGTACATGACCTGACAATTAAACGATGTCTTTCTTGCCTTGCACGCTGGAGGAACGTGTGTTGCTTTCCAGTGCCCACTGTATGCCACAGTATGAAGTGAGTTGAGATGCTGTTTGCACATTGGCCATGTGGTGAGCCAGCAGCATTCTCCCGTTTGCAGAAAGCTCCCTGGAGGGGGAGCAGGCTGCTCAGAAGGTCCAGGGGGTACCTGCGTATCACAGGAGTGAAAAGCTGCCCTCTTTCTGCCCTGAGGCACAAACCTGATTTCATTCTGTGAAGCGGAGTGGAAAACTGCGGTATAACAGTGGTAGGTATCCCCGAGTGTCTGCAGGATGACGGTGGCATGTGAGTAGAAAAAAAATCCAGTTTGCATCTCAACATGAGTAGGTGAGGTTTGGATAGGAAAGTAATGGGAATGCTGAGTGACTGCCGCTGACGCTTACTTAAGATGACAGCAAATCTCCTCTATATTAGTGTTCAACTTTTGTGACTAGATTGAATCTTACTTTATTAAAGAAGGCAGGAAGCTTAGAAGTAGCTCTTTAATCTTCAACTGGAAAATGCAATTTTGAAATCCATTATCTCAGGAATGCAGTAATCAAACAGAGTAGTAACTGTGTTAAGCATACTTTGAATGTTATTTAAAGTACTTCTTGGGAACAGAAGGTGATAGGATGGTGTCGGGTTCACTTGGACATCTGTTTTGCTTAGTTGCCCACACGAGGAAGAGAGATTGATCAGTGTGTATTATCTGGCTATATGATTGTTTGGGAACTGTCAAAGGCTAAAAAGTCATTATGTGATTCATAAATACTTTTATTTGCTATTAGTTCCAAGAAAACGCTGTTGGAACTGTATCAGTGTAATTGCTCAAGCACAGCTCTGCTCCTGAGGACGTCACCGTGATGGGTATCCAGCACTCCACGTCTTCAGTGTTAGAGAGAAAAGACCTGTTAGTCAGTCGCTTCACCCCTACTGCTGAACTGTTCCCTTTGGTACCTTTTTGATCTCCCCTGGTCAGTCTGTGTCCAATGCCCAGTAGGCATGTGTCCTGCTGTACCCCACACTGTAATACTCTCCTGATTTTCCCAAATGTTGTCACATTTCTTTTCTCCTTCCCGTGGTTTTGATCTCTCTTTGCCCATTTATATAACGCATCTGCTTTGTCTGTTGTTTTTAGCTTCTAATTTAATACCACTGGTGAGTTTCTTGGTCTCTCTGCAGATCATCAAAAGAGGCTATGTGGGACCGCTTGTAAAAGGAAATGCTGCAGTCCCAAGATAGGTTACAGACTGATGTGTATCAGTACTCTTTGTTTTGGAACTTCTAGCTTTGTTTAGTTCTTTAACACATGTAAAATGATCTCTCGATCTCTTGTTTGCCACTTCAGTGTGAGAATACAAGGAACACAAATTCGAAAGCTGCAGGACTTGAAAGGAGCTGTGCAGCCCTGGGGAACGGGCAGTTTGCCACGTTAGCAAAACAAAAAACCAAATGAACAAAATTCCAGCCCAGCCACAAAACCAGTCTGTCCCCAGCCTGTGGGGTGGGCAGGTGAGGGAAGCCCTTTCCTCCATCCCGCTCTCTGTACCGTCTGTTTCAACACCCCATTATGTTTGGTGGATGGAGAGGTGGCAGAAACGGATGTGCGCCTGAAGTATCATCCTCTTGTGAAAGGCTGAGCTGTGGTATACGGTGAGAGGAGTTCTGCAATTTGTTGCCATTTTGGTGCTGCTCCTGCGAGAAGCTGGGGGTCATGCAATTGCTTTAATCCAGCAAAAAAATCTCTGCAGCTGATACTGCCGAAAGGAGCATTTGTGTGCTGCAGTGGATGGCAGGGAACAGATGCAACTGCATGGCACCGAGTTGCCTCATGGGCCAGAGCACAAAAGAGGGGGTTGTTGGGGCAGGAAAGGAAGATGGGCTCTCATACACTGAGCGCTGTCACCACAGGGTCAGTGGAAAGTGAGGCTTTTGGTATGGGATTCTCTCCCTGGTGCCTGCTATTAGGATGTGGATGGCACTGCTGTGCCTGTGGGGGCTGCACATGTCAAGTGATGCCAAGGCTAAATCTGTGCCCAGGCATTAAAGCACCTTTGGACTGACAGATCCATCCCTTCATTTTGTTTGTGCTCCCTGCTCGAGTTTTTTCTAGGAAAGCTCTCATTCACAGCCCTCTGTTAGGCCAGGGGACATGGTCTCATGGTTGCACTCCTGACTCGGTTAAAGGCTGGCCTTGGGTAGCAGCAGAATTTCTGAAAGTGTCCCACAGGCTGCATCTCCTGGCACAGGCTTTGCCCTTGGACCTCCTCGGCTGCAGTGCAGGAGGCAGGGCAGCATTGCCGGGATGGTAGTTTTAACTCTTTGTTACCTAAAATTCAGACAGTGTCCAAGCATCACAGCAGTAAATAACCCACCATCCCCTTCGTACTCTTCGTACAGGGTCACATCCTCCATGTTGCCACTGTTACTAGCGTTAATAATGTTGCATGCAACTCCCCAGGCATAGTCTGGGCATTAGAGTGTGTAAAGTGTTCCTCAGGGAGCTGGTAGCAGCAGTGAGTGAGGCTGGGTAATACCCACTGGTGCTGCGTGAACTTGCAGTCAGGTAACTTTGTGGAGATAGTGTTTAGCCTTAGTCAACATCAGGGCTGTAAACTGAAACAAGTAGCTCAGTCCCAATTACTTTTTCTAGAAGGGCTGATGCAGAAGGAAATTGAATTAAAAACAACTTCGAAATGAGCTCGAAGCTTTTTACCAGCGACTTAGAACTTTAAAACATCTGATATTAACAAAAGAACCTATTTAAAATAATGGTGAACTGCCATCTGCTGGTAAAAACCTAGTGCACATAATGAACAAGCAGACTTGCGAAGCAGTAAACAATTCTTTTGTATTTGACATGCTACGGTCAAATATATACATGTCATGAAAGCTGCATATATTTATTTTACTGTTTTTCATCTACATTTGCATTTTCGTATAGAATATGCTAAACAGGTGCCTATAATATAACTAATTTTAGTGACAAGCGCAGAAAACCAAAGACAATAAGAATAAAGAATGAGGACAAATAAAAGCAGATGAGCGATCAGGATGTGTCCTATTTACATTGCTAATCACGAATCACAAGCACTTCCTTTTCTGATCCCACCAGAGACCCTCCTGTGTGACCAGAACTGTAACACTGAGAAACATTTCCTGGCGTCTTCAGTTTGATTTTTGTGTGAGTGTGGTTCCTTAGTCAAGCTTGTAAATAGGAACTGGGTCTTTAATTGTTCCTGATTTAAGTAGGTCATCTTCGCCAATACACAAATGTCTTGTCTTCTGGTAAGCCAGGTCAGCTATTGGAAGGATATGGAAAATACTTACTACACAAATCTGACCAGAGAAGATAATTTAACAAAGGACCACTCCCAGATTATGTGGTGTTACACAACCAGTTTCCATAAATCACAGGTATGAGTGCTCTACAGGGAAGAGACTATCAGATTTCATGTTTGTATAGTGCTTACCAAGTAGGTGTGCTGAGCATGACTGGGTCCCGGAGGTGCTGATGCACTATAAAGAGTGGTATTAGCGTGAATTACATCCACTGCAAACATCAGGCCACTTGCCTTTTTCATATGCATGCAATTTTCTTTTATGATTGTGGTTATTCCAAACATAGCCCATTGTTTTAGCAAACTGATCTTGTCATAGGAAATGTTTAAAACGGGCAAAGAAAAAATAGGTCAGTTCTTCCTTTGAAATCAGAGGGAAGTGTGTATTTGTAATATTTCCCAGGTTTATTTCCTTGGAGCAGGTTTGGCAGGTAGGAGAGGAAGTTAAAGATTTATTTTTGGTGCTATGTACCAGATGTCGTACCTGCTCTTCTGAGACAGTTGCTTTCATCTCCAGCAGTACGTGCTGTAGTAGCAATGAGAAAAGTGACTCGAATCCCATTTAAAGCATGTAGTGTGCACTGTTCACATGCCACTAAAGGGAAGGGAAGGCTTGTTTGGGAGACTCCAGGCAGAGTCTTTACGCGTCACCATAAAGCAAACATGTTTGCATCCCTCTCAGCAGTGTTTTTGCCTCTGTGAAGAAGGGATGAATTAATGTGCCCAGATCCAGGGCTGCAACGCCAGCAGAGGCTCAACATCTACAAAGACGTTCAGTTTGCAGTGCCGCTGTATTTATGGGGTCTCCCAATGTGACTAATTTTGTAGCATTCGCGTGGCTCTTTGTAAAGGACCGTTTCTGGGGAATCTGTGGTGCTGTGCGTACTCCATTCACACCGGTGTTTTAATCAAATGCTGCTCAGCTGAGTCTTGCCTGGTGCGGTCCTGCTTGGTGGTAGAGGAACGTTGAGAATATAGGGCCAAATCCTCAGCTCAGGAAAGCACCACAGGTTTTTTTGACTTTTAGTCTGTGGAGAATCTAGCCTGTGGTGCCTGGTCACAGAGGCACATACACCCTGCTCTGAGCCCTGTGCGCTGAAATGCTCCAATAGCAACACAACATGATCAAAGGGAAACAGAGCCAGGGGAATAGTGTTGCTCATGGATACCTGTTAACAGGCAGGAGCTGAATCACACAGTTGCCATCAAAGACACTACTGTCCTCTGCTGTGCTCTTGCTCTGCAGCACTTCTTCCCGCTAACAGGACTCTGCCTTCCAGCTGAAGCACGACTGACAGTTGGAATAACAGTCCCAGTTTGTTCCAGGTATGCCACTGACCTGCATGACCTAGAGGAAGGATAAGGTAAAGGCAATCAAAGCCGCGCACTCCTGTAGCCTCTAAGGGCTGTAAAAATGGAAACACAGGAAATAACCTAGTAGATATGTGAAGGAAAGAAATTAGGATGGGGGTTCACTGTTCCCCACTAACAGGCTAAATCAGGAGTTCAGTGAGACTGAGATTTGACCCAACAAGAGAAAGGAGATGAGTAACAAATGATCAAAAGATAGAGCTGGTATTTCCTTCGTGTTATGCTAGAATCACTCTGTTCAAAAAGTCTCCCGAACCATGGAGAGCTGGGGCGGGCAGGGGTGAAGAGGTGGGTTATGATGATGGGATGGTATTGTCATTACATAAATTGGAGCAGTTCAAGTCTGTTTAACTGTTTAATGCCATATCCCATTTGTCTCTTTCGAGCTTACTTTGCTGTGGGATGGGGGAAATCATGCTGACAGCATAACTGGTTGATGGGCTGTTTCCTTTCTCGGTGTTTCCAGAAAATTAGAGCACTGCGTCCTGCCTATGCTACGTTCAAAGCGTGGCAGAGGGCTTTTGATGGGTTTGCCATCCTTTTGGCCAACACTTAATTCTGTTTCTTTTTCATAATATCCCCCCTCAGGCTAAGTAACAATAAAGCTACTAGTGGTTTACCAA
>NW_010390663.1:17389-19283 GCF_000710305.1 Buceros rhinoceros silvestris | reverse complement strand
GAATCAGTAATGCCACTAGTCAGTGGCCAGTTTCTAGCAAAGTGTAGTTCTCAAGGTGAATTGAGATTCTCTCTTTGCAAGGATTACTGCATGGTGGACTCAGAAGTGATACTTCGCAGTTAAGTGCTGTTCAGAAAGCAATAAAACATACACTTTAAAAATCAAGAAGCGTGAAATAGATATTATTTCACCGGCACGGAGAGGGTGGGAATGCTAAGAGAATCATATAATGGCTGCACAGTTGTTAGTCTCTGAGACTGTAGTGACATTTGGAGACCTCTGGCAGTCATTTGAAATAAGCAACAAAATCAGACTCAGATGCAGTATGCTTGTCAAAGCCAGGCGTAGCAATCAGCTAATATGCTTATCAGCCAGGCAGTATACGGAGATATTCTGCTTTCGCATTGTCTGCTGACTGGAATTGGGCCCATGAAGAAGCCAGGTGATTAATCTGCAGGGCTTTATTTTTTCTGGACTGTTAATGTCCTCTGTTGCAGAGCAGTAGCCCGTGGCTCATTAAGCAGGGAAGATTTGAATGCAAGTATGAAGGGCAGCACACAAAGATTCTCCAGGCGTCTCTCGTTTGAGCCTTGGAGATTGGACGAATGAATTACTGGAGAAAGTGTGTCCTGTGCTAGGGCTGAACCAGTACTTTTCAGAAAGCAATGGTACTGTTAGGGAGTATTTGTGTATTCCAGTCAACAGGGATAAAATCTCCAGGCACAAGGCTCTTGTAAGGTGGTAGTGGACACTTGGTACTAGCCCAGAAATGCACAGCTGCCACTTCAGCTGACCTGCTGTGAGAATCATGCTCTTTTCAAGTCTGTTGCTCCATTTCTGTGGTGATTACCTCCCTCTCTTGCTGCGTTCTTTCCACCCATACTGTTGTATACTCTGGCATCAGATGCTGAGAAAGCAAATGGGGCTGCTGAGTCCAACTACCTCCACAGAAATGCAACAGGGGAAATATTTTGCAGTATTAGATTAATCTTAAGGGGATCGTCTTGAGGTTATTAGCCACCATTTATGGTCTGTGTTGTACCTGTCTGTAAAATTGGTTTCTGTCATCAGCTGAAATATTTGGAAATGTTGATTTAGGGAGAAGATTTTTCTTGACAATATGGTGTTATGTAAGCATTGATTAACTTACTAACCCTAGTAACTTTCTTGAGAAATAGGGGAGTATTTCCACATTGTTTTTACAGATGGGGAAACTTAAGGCTCAGATGTTTAGATTTAGATCTGCATATTCTAGTGTCTGCTAACTAGGTATTTGTCCCTGCTCATTTTTTCCTCAAGTCTTTTCCTCTCCCGAATTCCTGGCCATGGAGCAGGAGTGTCCTGCACAGCTCCTGGCACCTCTCTGATGGCTTCCTGTGAGCAACTCCATGCTGGGAGGGAGGGTGGCCATGAGTATTGGTTATTGTGGAAAAGGGGCGAGGAAGGTGAGTGAACAACCGTTCTCGCTTCGGGCTGTAAGAAAGATGTGTTCAGCTGCAGGGGAGGGAGCAGGCCAGGGCTCTGTGCTCCCACACACGCACATTCAGACTGGACGAGCAGACAATAAGCCAATATGGGGCATACAGACTAGAGCTGCGAAATCATAGGCCCAGCCTAGTAATTTATTGGGTCTGCGAGACTGTTGTAAACTGTTGTAATTATCGTGGACAACAAGGTCGTTGGAAATAGGAGTGCCCAGTATGACAAAACAAAACAAGCCTCCCAAAAGGAAGCTCTCAGGCCTATGGTGCAATCTTTCCCTGCTCCAGGGACTGCCCTAAACGTGACTACTATGTTATTAGATATTTACTCCACTGGGCCGTGGAGATGCAGTGACAAAGGGAGAGGATTGTAAGAAGGGAAAGCAAGCAGGTTTCAAGGGTTTCTGGGCTTT
>NW_010390663.1:0-17230 GCF_000710305.1 Buceros rhinoceros silvestris | reverse complement strand
GCTGAACCTCTACTGTTTTTTTTCTTTATCTCCTGTTATGCTTTAAAGTTCTACTATAAACCATTAGAGGAAATTTAGCAATAATCTTGCCTGTGGAGACTAGGAAAGTAAGAATACGTTCTACATCACCAGTTCCCTTTGTCTTTTTTATCTTGTTTACCTTTGATCAGCTGCAGATGAAATAACTAGCTAACTGATTTCCTATACAGGGGTGCCACTCATGCTGATGAAACTCTGCTGACATGGGAGTATGCTCTGTAGCAGTCTAGCAGTATCCATTTCTTATTCCAATACACTGACAGGTCACTCAGGGAGACTATAAACTCTATTCTGAAGAGGAAGAGACACTGCAATTTCAATTTTGTTTTGATTTGAAATTTTCCAGCTACCTATCAAGACCAAATCCTTGAACTATTTACTTAGAGTAACTGAAATACCCCTATTTGAAATAGTGGATATGCAAGATTTAGCCATTAAAGTGTTGGGGTAAAATTAAAATCCCCTTCAATAATAACTAAAGTCAGAGAAAATCTTTCAAGAAAATTAAACACTTGATCAAAAAGAGAGAAGGGTTATTGTTGAGAGCATAAAGATTAAACAGGAGAGTTGTCTCAGAGAATAACCATCAGTGATAAGTAGCAGGCAGTTAATAATATCCCCTCAGGGATCTTCTTTTACTTATGTAGGTTTTTGGACAAATACAATATTACATTTCTTACAGTTAAAGCGTGAGAGAGCTTCATATCATTCCAGAGTAGCAATAAAACTGCCGTGGAATAAGGAAAACTGGAGAGATGGGGAAGGGCGTGACCCAGAAGCCAAAACAGTGGGGAACCGGTGATGGTTCCCTCCAAATAACTCTCCTTTTGAACCCCAAATTCTGAGACCCATTCTCAGTCTCCTTGATGTGCCTCTTTGTTTTTTGCGTGCACAGTACTGTATTACTGCTGCGATTTTATGAGGTGCTGCCCCTCATTATATAGCAGCTGAAAATGAATGAGAGACCAAGTAGACTAAGGGTGTGATTCTATGTTGTAATTAAGAGCTTGTTTAAAGCTTGAACATGCAAATGGTTGAATGGGCAAAATTAAAGGCATGGTAATCTGCAGCAAGGGAAGGGCTCACAGGGTGGAAGGGATGGCGGCAGGAGGGTTTGGAGAACCTCTCAAGCCAGCTCTGCAGCTGGAGAAACTGTGACATGAAACGGTTCCCTTGATCTCTCATTTTTCTTCTCATATTCTCTCCTCCTATGTAATTACAATAATAAATCTTTTTGTTCCTTAACCATCTTGTGGCCATTGCAAACATTTAAGAATTAATGCAGTTCTCACACATGATGCACATGTTCTGCATGTCCCCTTGTGTCCCTCCGTTTATTCATTTATCATGTACACACAAAATACCCATAAATTATTAATCTGAAATACAAATCTCTCTTGGCATCCTGGGAGCATTTGCATATAGTAATGTTAACGAGATTATTAATTCTGCATGCTCAGTCTGCGGACTGCATACAGGGCCAAATCTCTCAGCAACTATGCTGAAATCAGTGACAATTTCAGAAGCAATATTTTCACAGTAAAAATCCTGAGTGGCAAGTGACAGTTTCCTAGAACTGAATTATTGTCCTTAAAACTCAAACAGGGATTTGAAGCTTCATTTTCAGTTTTTCCTTCTAAGAACTCCTCTGTAAAATGAGTTTTACATTGCTCCGTAGTTCTGTGTAATGCTTCCTAATAGATTAGCACAGTCTGGAAACAAAGGGATTTTTTTTTTTTTTAACACTGCTGTAATCCATGGGGAATCTGAACATTTCTTTTTCCTTTCCTCCTTTTCGGGGAACGTCAGGAGTTCTGCCAGTTGGGGGCAGGTTGCCCTGGACACGGCAGAACGTGCTGGTGCAGATGGGCCAAAAATAATTCAGTGAGGCATCATTTTCTCAGGAGTAACAGAGAGTGCAACCTGTCTGAGCAGGCGCTCGGCGAGAGGGAATTGCCAGGAGGACGCTCCTGTGGTGGAGAAAATCTCTGCACCTCTCTCCTGGCTGGGAGCATTGGCAGGGTAGGGCTGTCCTGCCTTACACAGAGGTGAGCCCTAGGGCACCCTGGAGGCCTGTGGAAGCTGTCAGGGGTGGCTCTGGGGCAGGGACGTGTCTCCTGGCCTAGGCTTTACTCTGGAGGAAGGGAGGCAGGGAGGGAAGGAACAGGAGGAGCAATCTTGTCTGATGTTCGGCACTGACTGGCTTGCACCGTCCAAGGCAGGCCTAAGACGCAAAGTAGTACCAACAATGAAAGACAGGTTCCTCGGTCTGCACCCAGATGCCGCCAGACACAGAAGTGTGGGCGCACGTTACATACATTCTTTCCCCAGGTTCAGTTCATCTCCTAGCAAGTAATTTTCTTCTTGATGGTGGATTGGTAAACGGATGCATTTCCCTTGGTGAAACATGCATCACTGGAGGTTTCGGAAAGATTTGTACTGGGAAAGGCCCTGCAGCTGAAGTTGGACCTTTCCTTTTGCTGGGACAGGGAGAGGTGAAAGGCGTTGCCAGGGGAGAGCCGGTCCCTCCTGCCAGGTGCTGCGCCCCTTGAGGGAAGCTGGGGCTCTCAGCGGGGAGCACTTAATGGGTCCCTGGTTGCTGCTTCTGGGTCTCGTGGTGCTCTGTCTGTGCTGCAGTAAACGCAAAGCACTTTTTCATGTTCCAGGAAGCAGTGTATTTTCAGTTTTACTTTATTTCTATTTTGATATTCAAATTTAGATGTCTGTAGTTTGTGAACTCAGTCAGTACTTTGCTGTCTACAGGAACAATGCTGTTGATCCCTCAACTCCTAACTGTAAAGCACTCATTTGACTACACAGCTTTTAAAAATAGTCTAAATGAAGCATGTGAGACAACCTCCACAGCCAGAGTTAAGCACTTCCATGTGCTTGCTGAATCAGGAACCGAGTGGTTAGAAAGATTCTTCAGGACTGACTGGAGATCCGTAAGAAATTGTCTTGACTTAACCAAGCCATAGTATTTCTCTTAATCACTACTACATCATCTTTTTTCTTTCACTTCCTTCTTATTCATGCTTAAATGAGAAACATCTGTTTTCATTTTTCACATTGTTCTGTTATGTGAGTAATGATATCAAACATCTTCTTTTTTCTGGCACTGTGAAAAAAATAAATGAGTGTTAAGTTTTGTGAAGTGCTTTAAAACACTAAAGCAAAACATCTGTTTCAGCTGCAGGTCATTAAGATGAAAAATCCTAGGCTGCGTGCAGTGCAAAACTGCCAAAAAATCTATCAGCCCAAGCGCATTTCTTCACCCATCTTTTACTACAACAACTGGAGATGGTGAAAGGACAGTAAATCTTGTCTTTGGCGATAAGAGTGCTTAGAAGTGCTCAGTGCTGTAATCCACAGCAGTACCTAGTCGTAGTGAATCCTGGTCTGATCAGGAGATGCCTGGAGGTTGCTCCAGAGTGTAGACTTCAAGCCGAGAGTCTCTCTGACCTCCACCTCTTCCAGCCAGGCCCAGCATTATGCAGGATTGCCTAATCCCCTGTAGATGTTTGCATTACTGAACTTTAGGTGAAAATCCCTCCCCCTGCCCCTAGTCATTTAAGATTTGGAGATTGTTTCCAGGGCAGGTGCCCAGAGTAAAGCTCGACTGGCAAATCCACCTTACAGGTGAACTGAGATGCTTTTTACATGCCAAAGCCCAAAAGCAGATGTCTGTGTTCCTTTGTTGATAATGATCTCCTTTGTAAAGCACTTTGAGGTCTAGAGATGAAAAGCCAATGACTACCTGAGAGCTTGGCTATTAATAAATAAAATAATGAATATTAATAACAATGAGCGCATTCACTGAATTCTGTAGGAAGTGCCAGACCTCTCAGGCAGGTCCTGGCAGGCAGGTAATAGCTTACTCCTATAAGAGCCTGGGTCCACCCTTGTTTCTCTCTGTCTTTAATTAAAAAGTCCAGAGCCTTCCTAAGTGTAAAGGTATTCAGCATCTGGCAGGAATGGCCTCCAAAACTGGATGGGGCTTTTCTATCATCTTTAGAGGAAATAACTTGTTTGTTCTTCCAATCTGCTAAAGCAGCAGCCAGTGCAGTGTTAAGCAGTTCTATTGCACGATGCTCATACCCTCCCCGGAGCAAACAAACGGCATGGCTTGGGGTCTCTAGCATCACTATACCCTTTTTGAAAGAAGTATTACAGCTCACATGTCATTTTAAACCTGAGTTTTTGAGGCAGGAGACTGTATATATGTTGCCTCGCTGAATCTGTTCACCTGCAGCTCTCCCCACCCCCATCTGAGGAGCCTCATTTCCTTTTATGCACTGCTCTGTCACAGCTTGGCAAGTTTCCCAAGACAATCCATACCAGAAAGGAGAATATGGCTGCTGAGCGGCGAAGACAGGAGAAATGTAAGAGATTCATTTAAATACTCTGAAATGTTGAGACAGGTGAGACATTACTGAAAGCAAAATGCAGTCCTTAATCTCTAGCATCAGTTCTTCAGCTTGCCCTCACCATCATCAGTGTCTAATAGTCACTGACTGTCTCCATTCACATCTCCATCTTTTTCAAGAAACTGCCTGCGGCAGAATGTACAAACAGCTTGGCAAGCAGTTTTAGGGGCAGGGTTTTTATTTATTTTTTCCTCCTAATTCCTCTTGAGCCTCGTGAGCGTTTCCCCAATAATATGCCTGTGGCATCATTAGGTGTTTAATGAGAGTGTTGTTGCCTGAATATTATTGTTTTTATAGCTCATTTTGTTTTGACAAGTTTTCAGTTTTGTGGCAGTTTATAGTGTGCAGACTTCTGCTTCATATATGACTTTTAGAATTTATAGAAATATTTATCACAGAGGTGTTGTCATGAAACCTGAAATAATGAATTGTCAACATTCGTTATGTTCAAGGGCAATGTATGTTCAACATCACAATAGTTTAATGACATCAGTTAATTATTTTAGTGTATTTCTTTTGTGAAACCGAAGCACCAGGAGTAGTCCAATAATGTTCATGTCTGGGATGGCAGTTCAGTGCAATCCTGCAGATGAACAATCCTGTTTGTCTTCTTTTAGCAGCTCCCCGAAATACCAGCGTGGACTCCAGAGGGTCATGGATCACAATCTTGTTCCTCTTCTTCCTCACATCCAGAATCTCGATCGTTATATCTTGTGCTCAGGCAAAATACGCCAGCCTCTTACCTAGAGAAAACAAGGCTGCTAAAATTGTAAGCCTTAAATAGCCGCATACAATGCTATGTTGGCTGTGCCGCATCCGTTCCTTTACTGATTAAATTAAATGGATGCAGTTTTTGTGTACAGACAGGACCGCGATTTTTGCTGGAGAATATGCTGTCTTCATTTTCCACGTCACATGGATAATCAGTGCTGAGGAGTGCATTTTTTCAACAGCTGCGTCTATGCAAGAAAAACGGTGGTTTTAAACAGACTAACTAATGCCCATTAGGTTTGCACTTTTATACTGTTTTGCAAGTTATTGTACCTGGTTTAGCATGCCAGTGCTTGTTGGTTTATTGCCACAGTGGCAGAGCCTTTAAAAGCGGTAGCTGCTGTCATGAATTTAGCTTGCTTGAGTTACTGGGGAGGAGGACGGTGAAGGTACTCCTGCTGCTTCCTTGTGTAACGTGTGTCCTGCGTGACAGTAAAGGGGAAGAAGCTGTGCCTCTCTGCAGTCCCTTTTCTCCTCCCACCACACCGCAGTGTCACTGCACAACCATTTTGCTTTTGGGATTCCCCGTTGCTGGTTAGATGCTCTGGGCCCCAGAGGTCTCTGTTGGCAGCGCAGCGGCAGCCAGCGGAGCCGCACAGCCCCAGGAGCAGATGATGTTAACAAATCTGTAGCTGTATACAGAGCTACTGTTTCAAATGTTCATATCCTGGCTTCCAACGTCTCTATTTTTATGTCCTTGTTTATATTTAATAGCAGTTACAGTGGTTAACTGGCTTTATTTTGAAACCTTGACGTTTCTGTTGCCAGTACCGAAGCTGTGAGGATCAGAAACAGAGATGTGCCTTTTTACTCTGTTTCTTCTGATAGGTTTTGTCATTTGGCAACTGTTGTTCTGTGAGACCTTGCAGAATTTGGACAGGATTCTGATCTCCTACAAAGTGACACACAGGCTTATTAGAATGCAGGAGCAGGTTTGGGGCCTTTTTTCTGATACACCATGCTGAGTGCCATGCATGAGAAATTAAGAGTCTGTCTGTTATTACGTGACCATGCAGCTGCAGGAACTTCTAGTGGGTGCTTTTAAATAGTAGTAAAATAAAAATGGAAATAACATTCCCATAAAGCAGAATATAGAGCACAGGCTCTCTTTCTGCAGAGTCTCCCAGGCACTAGAAGAGAACGATCTAATCTGGACTAAGGCAGCTGTATTACATTTACAGTTCCATTGAAGTAAAACTTTGGATTCTCCTCTTCCTATTTCCATAGTCTCTTTTCAAACCCAGCCCAGTGTTTAAAAACAAAAGTAATTTCTAAATTAAATGAAAGACAGGACTTGAGATTTTTTCATTCACTGTCTCAAAGGTGTATTTTTGAAGATCGTGTAACCTTTGGGAGAAAGGATCCCATGGTTCCCAAAGCATGCAGTGCAGCTGACTGATACATGCATTTTGTATTAGGTTATTTTTCCTTTAGCTGCACAGGTAATCACTCACATGGCATTTCAAATAAGCATTGGGGAACTCGCCAAGCCATTTAATTGTCCTGCTCCTACTGGGAAATGGGATTTGCTCAGTCAGCCTCCCTGCAAGTAAAATATCCTCATCGCACTCAGAACACAGGAACTGCCAGCAGGGAGGCCGGCTAGCGTTGTCCTTCTGTGCAGGAGAAGTTCTCCTGTGCTAGCACTAAGCCTCCACTGCCTGAACATGTGTGCCCTCTGGGGCTGCCTAGGAGTGCTCCAGCTAGGATGCTGCAGGGAAATTCCTCAGAAGCCTTCTCTGGTCTCCCCCCACACACATATAGCCTGGACCATCTCCACTCCCCAGTGCCTTTCCCTGCAGCACCCCCGTACCTGTCAAGCAGAGCTGTATGGCTTGGCCCTTGCCCGGTGGCTTTGCACCTGTGCACATGCCACACCTGCCCAGACCAGTTCAGCACCACCTGGCCATGTGGTCTTCTGGTTTACAGTGAAGTGCCCTCATCCCCAGCCCAGCCCCTTCCACCTGGCCCAGGGCTGCCATCTGCAAACACTTTGGCCTTCTCACGGTCTTCCTCCACACTTGGGAGGCCTTTCTTTCCAAGCCTTTCTTGCTTCTCTTAACCCAGAGGAGGATCAGTCATGCCACTTCCAAGAAAGAAGAGTGATCCCCTTTTCCATATGGCAAAGGAGAGCACTGGAGTCTGTTTCTGAAGATCCGCGTGGGTCATCTGAGACTGGTCATCTCAGACAGACCACAGAGGTGCTGGCTGTCCAGGATGGGGATCAACAGGCTGCTGCAGCAAGATCAGAAGGGCAGTGATCAGTGATGCTCTTTACGTAAAGGTAGGTCGCAGGCTGTATGTGGTACAAATGTGCTGATGTCACATGAGTTACAGAAAGGCCTCACGTGATATTCTGCTGATGTTTTGGGATAGATAAGCCTCAGCTGCTGTGCCCTGTGGATGTGCCCAAGAGACTGGAGACCTAACACAGCCCTTGTGCAGTGACCTTGATTCCCAGCACATCTGCATTGAAGGGCTCTTCCGCTAGCTGTACTTTACAGTGACCCTTTTCAGTGGAGGAATAGAAAAGGGCGAAGGTTAATATATGTCTGGGATTAGAAATGTGCCCTGAATGTTCACCATGATTTCCAGCCCTGCCCCCTTACTAACATCGTGTACCAGCCCCCGGAACGACTATGAGGCAGTACAGTCTCCTGTTGGTGGGTCCTGTGCAGCAAAACCAGTATGTCCTCTCAGACGGCGTTTTCAGCCTCGCTGCCCTCATCGTGCTGGAGAGCTGTTTGGTCAACCCAAGCTTCGACAGTCAGGCATCGTTAATTTTCCACAGCCTGCTACTTGAAACTCCTGAAAGGACGGGCTGTCACTGTTCCTCCTAGCCCTTGCTGGCCTGAACTTCTTGCTGCACTGTCCTTCTGCAGCACAGGAGTGCTGGGGGCCTCAAGCCACTGCTCTGCTTCCTCAGGCCTGGGATTTAAATTCTGTCAGCTTTGTCAGGAAAAAAAAAATCTATCATTTCTTTTAAAGGATGAGATAAACTATAATGCATTAAAGATGGAAGTGATCATACACAATTCATGCTTAGTGAGTACCCATTGTCTTAAATTAATCCTAATAAGCAGTGTTTTGCCCAGCATGTGCCACTTTACCAGCCATTGTGAAAAGCTGTGCTTCCTAATGTACTATCACAAATGTGATGACACCCTCCTCTTTCAGAAAACGTAATTGATAAAATGTGTCAAAAACATGGTTATTGCTTATTTGTAAATAGGATACTTCTTTTAAAAGTACTCTCGGTCTTACGCGGGTTGGGTTAAATGGCTTGCTGATTAAGATGTCTACATGAAATATTAAACCACTATTGTCTGGCTCCTGTAAATATTCAAAATCAGGATTCTCTTTGGCACAGAGTAAGTAAAAACTGTTCTGATGTTTTAAAGCAGAATATAAACAAGCAGAACATAACTCAAAGCCAGAGGTCTATTTGAATGGCAATTCATACATAACTTTTTAAACAGGAATTTTAGCATGCTTGGGATGGAATTAGAGACATGTCTCATACACTAGTATATAGATGTGAGTGCTGAGCGAGAGTGTTCAGACATTCAGCTTTTTTTACTGAAATTCCCAAAATGAAACTGCTCTGCTGACAACTGCCGCTTTTTATAGATACCCCATTTTTACTTTACAAATTATCTCCACGGTCTAACTAAAAATACACTTCCAAAGCCTTACCTGAGTCCATTTCCACATACTGACCCATGAATACACTGTTGGAAACAGGAGCCGAGGGCTGTGAAACTGGGACAAATTGTCAAAGTGAACATGACTGCTCTTGTAGGTTTCTTCTTTCTTTCTTTCGCCTGGGAAACCTCTGCTCAGCACGCATTCCAGGTTACTGAAATAATTATTTTACAGTTATTTTAAATATGTAGATTTCTATTACTAGGAAAATTAGTGCTAGAATTTTCTTTCTTTCAGCCTGGTTGAAAGCTCATTAAGGTCTTTGCAGCTCTTTCTCTGAGCTTCTAATGAGACATTTTATGTTCCTATGAGCTTCACACTAGAAGCAGCAGTATTATAATACGAGCTCTGCCTGCAAATCCCAAACCTAAGACACTATTTCCTGAACAGGGTAATGGCAAATGAACTGCTGTTCAAAGTAATTCATCTGAGAGTTTAGGAGGGATGTGATCTGGAAATACTGGATGAACAAGAGAGAAGCAAACGTTTTAATATAGCTTTGATCATTGCACTGAAGATACTTCTTGGCAGATGAGTGGTAATGGATGTGGTCAAGCTGGGAAGCTAGGCAATGCTTCTCCTGTTGGCATAGAGAGGGACCGGTGGGGATGACAGAAACAAAAGTTATTGGGTGACAAAACTCACATTGGAATAACCCCAGGTTGTAACTTGCTCTTTTCATTCTCATCAACCTACCTGCCATATACTGATTCTGTACAACCACAGAATCTGATAAATAATTTTTCGAAATTGCATATTAGCTGTAAGACTGTGGAACTATCAGTTTTGTATAGGGTTTTTTCTGCCTCCTTTTCAGATTCAATTACAAAGATGTCTGCTTTTATGCCCTGAAGATATATACTTATCGATGTGGTACAATATATGCTAAAAAAGCTTTTGTAGTTTTTTTAATCTTTATCTCTGATGTTAGAAAACTCAGCTATATTCATAATTAATTGTCTTGATCAAAACCGAACTCCTTACAATTAAGAAACAAACAGAAGGTACGGCATATCAAACAGACTTTTGACTTTCTGCTGCTGTGATCTTACCTAAACACAAAATAAGCTCCTCAGTACTTCCACATTAATAGTCATAAAATGCTTTTTTGCTTTCCTTAATTCTTCTTTAAATATAATAATATTTAGAGAATTAAAGAGGGAGGATTATTTTTTTTATTATGTCTTCCTGTACACAAACCTCTTGCGCTTTACAAAGAAACAGTAATAAAGATTTACATAACTGTTTGTGTCCAGCATAAGGACAAGCGGGTGTATGTCCATCCAAAAGAAATCACAGTTATTGACGTAGCAATTGCCTACCGGGCAGAGCAGTAGGAAATTCTGGAGGAAAGAAGGTGGTTTGAAATCCTTCCTGGTATGTAGGCAATGACGTTGACAACTGAGTGTCAAAGGTTAGAGCTGGGCCAGCTACTAGATGAATGACACATGCTCTCTCTTACCCCCTCCCCTCCTTCCAAGATGCTGTTCGTTTTTAAAGTGTTGCCAAAACATATCGCACTTGCTTCTAAAGGCAAAGGTTTTTGGTGACGATGTCTTCACTTGGACCTTTGTCGTGACTTCCATGTGGCCTGGTGACTCTGAAGTACAGAAAAGGTGGGCGGTGGCTGCCAAAACCTCTTCCTTTTGGTCAGGGTATTGAAATGCTGTTCAGCTGCGGGAGGTGACTTTCCCCATGTTGTGCTACGTGTCCCTCACTGAGACATGCAGAAGTCACAAATTTGGAGATGGAGTGTGCCTGAAAGGAGTATTGCCGCGAATTCCCCACATTAATACTGCTCGGGTCTCTAATATATGCTGTAGATATGGGTGGGACCCTAATGCTAGTCACAGAGGTGGGCACAGGGCGAAGTGGGGTGTGACACAACTAGAAGGAGAATTTCCTTCTCATCAGTGATGCTTTGGCAGCATAGGCCAGTCATGGTGAAGGTCACGTGGTTGATAGTGGTAGGAGCTGGACTCTTTAATGCCTTGTCCTCTGCAGGGATACGTTAAGGTTGCCAGTGTGACACCTGAAACAGGGAACCAGTCTGTGTCCTTTTGGCACTATATGAAGTGAATCATCGGACTGGGTCACAAATTTGGAGATGGAGTGTGCCTGAAAGGAGTATTGCCGCGAATTCCCCACATTAATACTGCTCGGGTCTCTAATATATGCTGTAGATATGGGTGGGACCCTAATGCTAGTCACAGAGGTGGGCGCAGGGCGAAGTGGGGTGTGACACAACTAGAAGGAGAATTTCCTTCTCATCAGTGATGCTTTGGCAGCATAGGCCAGTCATGGTGAAGGTCACGTGGTTGATAGTGGTAGGAGCTGGACTCTTTAATGCCTTGTCCTCTGCAGGGATACATTAAGGTTGCCAGTGTGACACCTGAAACAGGGAACCAGTCTTCTCTCTGTGTCCTTTTGGCACTATATGAAGTGAATCATCGGACTGGGTTAAGCAGAGCTATTATAATTTATACCTGTTATATCTAGGTCCTTTCCATCACCTACTGAAGGCCAGTTTATTGCCACAGCTTTCGTCCTCTCCCACTAAATTATAATTCATCAGCAGACTCATGAAGAATTGTGTTTTGGTTTTGTTGCTCATAGCATATTTTCATATAGTAATACTTCCTGTGTGGGATGCAAATGGCAACCCTCCAAGGCACTACAGTGTTGTTTTTAAGGAGGTCAGTGCAATAATAGATGATGGTATTTTCTTACTAATCTGCTTCCTGGTGATCTTTGAGTTCTGCCAGACTTCAGCTCAGGAACGCAGACATGAGAAGAGGGCTGTCAGATCCTCCTGAAGGGAACAAAGATGTAGGCTTAACTGCTATCTTTGTAATCTGGGATGAATTAGGATAATGCAAGATAAAAGAAAATAAGCATAAAGACCAAGGTTAATTAATTACTACTTATAATTAATCCAGGATTTTTTAACTGATACTGTTTATTATGGTGGTACTTGAGGAGCAGCTAAGAGTGGAGCCTTGTGTGCCAGGCAGACATTGCTGCCCCGGAAGCTGCTCCTGATCGGTGGCAGATGACAGTAACCCTCCTTAGTGGTGAGACTGGAAGCAGAAGACAGCCGTGGGAGGCTGGGTACCGGGCTGCTGCCCTCCTGACAAAAGCTGCCGTGTAATTGCTAGCACAGGCCTAACCAAGGGGAGCGGGTTAGGCATTTTCGCACTGGTGCCTGTGGACAGAGGACTAGTAATGGGAAAAGAGTGACAGTTGTCTGTATTATGTGATGTGGGAAATCCTCGCCTAGCTGGGAGGCTTAAAACAAGTTCTAAAGGCAATGAAGAGTGGCAAGCAGTAATATTTCCCTAGATAGAGTTTCTAAATATCCTTCTGTTGCAAAATACTTTACTTCAGGACTAACCTTATCTTGGGATCACTGTTAAGAGAGCCGTAGGTTTTAATGGCTAATGGTTTAATTCAACTGTTACAATCTTATTGCCCTCTTGCTGTTTTACTAGCAATGCTAAAAGTTTAATTGATACTGACAGACAACTAGAATATCTTGATTTATAGCAGAAACTGAATTTATATTATAAATAGAGTATATTTTTTGTTCTGTCTGAAAAATAAGACTAGACAATCCTCTTTAATGTTGACAACTATATTTCAAAGGAGCCTGTGAAACAAGCAAGCCAACACAACATGAAACAGCTCAAACAGAAAAAAGTAATTTTCCCTCTTCCAGTTTTTACAGTGTTGAAATAAATCAAACTGCTCCAATACATCATTATTAATTCTTCTAAAATTTCAGTGGAAATAATGTTCATTACTGTTTGTTAAAACAACCCGTACATTGAGTGCCTAAATTTGTTGATATTGGTGAAATGAGTTCTGTATCTTTGTAAGAGAAGCAAAGAAACCAGGAACATCTCTGTAGGACAAAAAGAAAAACTGTGGCAAGCTGAGCACTAACACTCAGGTATCTTTCACATCATTTTTCTGGGGCATTGTTTTCTTAGTTAGAGGGGTCTACGGGCAAAGACAAGACAAACTTTATAGGTAAAGGTAAGGTATTTTACTACAACAACTATCTTAACTGGAAAAAAAAGCATTATGTCTTGGGTACTCAAAAACTTCTCTACTTTTTCAAATTATAGAGTGGATTTAATAAAACATGATACTTTTTTCCTATAAAACCCATTTTTGTCCAAAATTCAGACAAAAATCAAGGATTACTTACATTTTGAAAATGTTATGGAAGACAAAATTTTCTGCAGAAGGCAACAGTATAAAACTGGTACCAGAGTAGTAAATGGAGAGGGCAAACAGATGGGATAGATGCAACATACCTGTTACATGAGCGCATTGCTATTTTGAAAATCACACAGGCTTAAACTGTCCTACAACTCAAAACTATATCATTTAGTCTTCTATCTGTTGTTGGTTTTGGTTGCTATATACTAAGCAGATAAGCAGAATATTTTGTTATTGAAAGAAGAGTGTCAACTGAAATGAAATTTTCAAAGAACGATGCATATAGAGGCTGTATTTCCACAGCAAAGCTTTTTGCATAGAGTTAATGAAGTGCTTGAGGTCCTGGGGAATAAAAGGTGCTATACAAATGTAAGAAATTATCATTAAAAAGTTTTTCCCTCCAGGCATTTGGGATTTTGCTGTGTGTGTTACAAGGAGGCATTTGCAATCTTCTTTCATTCAAAATGCTCCAGCTTAGACCTGCTGCAAGTCTCCCCCTGCAGCTTCAGCTACAAAAACGTTTATATGAAGAAGCAGTTTCTAAACTGGTTTCAGTTAATCATATTTTGCTGCTAACGTGAAAGAGCCTGCCTTGGTTTAAGCTTTTTATAACCATGTTGAAGACCAAAGGGAACTAGGTAGCAGCCTTTCCTCAGAGGTTTTCAAATGCTGTTTTAAGCATTATTAGCCCTTGTCTGGACTGGTGGAGATAATACAGGACACAGCCAGCATTTCTGGAAACAAAAAGCCAGCTGTGCTGTATCTCACTTAATTTTCAAGAATCATATTGTATGGTCCTTTACTGGCCACACACGTTACTTCACTGATCTTAGAGTGCCTCACCGGAGGCTGGTCCGAAAATTTCTGTTTCACGCACATGTGCAATCCCACTTTTGCATCATTTTGCAAGTCAGTTTCTCAAGTCTTCTTAATCCAATGTACAACCTTTAAGTTAGTTTACTACTTTTCACTTCTTACGAGCATAAGTGGCAAAGCTGGTGGAATTAGAAATCAAACCAAGAATTCTGACACCACTGGTCATAATCTCTTACCGTGCTGCCATTCTGAGGAAATGTTGCAGTGATACGCTCCATGAATTCCTGCCAAATGTGGAGGTCTCTCTGAATCCACAGATTGTGTGGACTGTCAGCATTTTTTAGAGAGACTACTGCTGCTAAGGGAAATGTGCCTTTGAGTTCAGAAAGAAGTTGATGGATTAAACAAAGTGCTAGATCATTAAAATGGTGAGATTTGGCGACATTAGAACTAAAGTTCAGATTTCTTTATGCTGAGCATTTTACTTGTTCACAATAGATGTGAAATAAAATAAAACGCTGCATCATCTTCTATAAGGTAATGCTTTTATAGAATTCAGTGTTTTCCTTCAACCGTTAATCGCAGAACTGAAGCAAGAATTGCTGTTGCTTAAAAATTATCTAAGGGACAAAATATACATGAGTGTGATGACCTTAAAATAATTGGGTACAATATAATATATTATATTCAGCAAGATGCGTAGGGGTTGTATTAATATTTGCTTTTTCTCGGTTTTATTGTTTGTATTTTGGTTTAGCGTGGAGCACATATGACCAAGAATCTTAGAAGAAAACTGTGGATTGCAGGAGATGATGTTTCTTGTGTTTAAGAGCAGTGGAAAACTGTCCATACATGCTCCAAAATAGCAGAACTTGATTTTGTAAATGTAGCTTTTCAGAAAACAAGCTTAATTCTCAGAAGAATAACATTATCACTCATTACGGGAGTGAGTGCTTTAGGGTACTCTTAATGAAATTCATGGCCTTTTGCCCGTGGGCTATCAGTTTGAATTCAGTCTAACTCAGTGGAGATTAAAAATTGGCCTATTTAATGGCCTTTTAGTCATCTCTAATGAGATGAGTTTGGTGGGTCTCGGTCCCGTAACATAAACCATTCACACTGCCTTCTCCTCACTGGCAAGCTCCAGAGAAACTAAAAAATTTAATGGGTTGTGGGGAAAACGAATCTCTGGTACCATGAAAAAAACAAAGAGCAAATGCCTTGATTCACGCTAGTTACATAAGCACTAACAAACACGGGTTTTTTAAATATGGAATTTATAGTGATAGATAAAGTTTATAAATTAGCAAATTAGCTGAGCATGTGGCACGTTGCCACAGAGCTATACAGAATGTAAACATGACAAAGACTCCCAAAGGGGTATCTGCACCTATGCATGAGGTCACACCAGCACATTAATGTTCAAATGTCTCTGGGATTCCTTTCTGTCAGTAAAATAAAGGATCAGAACAAGTACCTGGACAGTAACTGCAGTTACAGAAAATGATGCTGAAAACAGTGACTGCCTACTCTGCCTGCATTACCTCACAGCAGAGTCCAATGCTTCTCATCTTTTCTTACAGATACTTAGTCTTAAAAAAAATTAATGGTGTTTCCAGAACCCTCTAGAGAATATATGCTTTATCTATCCACATCATAGTAAACTTCTTCCTAATATCTAACCTAAACTTCTTTCGGGGCAGTTTGAAGCTGTTAGTTTTTGCTATGTCTGCAATGGATTTAGGGAACAATGTATTTTTCTCCCCAAAATCTTTTCTTCTCTAGAAGAATTTGAATTAGGGTATTATCTTTTAAAAAAAAATTTTTCCCCTTCCTTGTACTTCTGTCAGACTTTTTTTAAAGAATTTTTTCTGAAGCAGAGCCCAAATCTGAACATAGTATTACAGCTCTGGCTTTACCAGTATTAAATATGAGGATTTATTTGTATGTCCTAGATGACATCTGTGTCTGCTGACACCTCTCTCTGTTCTGCAGCCTTTTTCACAAAGGTGTGACATGGTTGATGCATCTTCAGTTTGTGATCTACTCTGATCCCCAGTCCCTTTTCTGAAGACCTGCTGTTTATTCGTTCTTTCCCAGTCTTGCAACTGTGCAATTATCATTTTCCTGCTTAAATGTTGAAGTTGGCAGTTGTGTTTATTCAGTTGCACCCTATTTCTGCAACCAGTCTGTCAAGAACATTTTGAGTTCTTTTCTTGCCCTGCAACATGCTTCCAGCTCTGCTAGTTTGGCATTGTTGTCAAAAGGGAATCAAAGTAAACTGTACTCTGCCATTAACATAACTAGAATTGGTACCGAAGCCGGGTCGTACCCACCTCCAAGGAACCGTATTTGCTATATGCTGCTGTTTGTCACAGTGAAGCATTGCTGATGTAGCTTTGCACCCCTGCAAAGTCATTTCATTACGATGGGTCTTTTGCTTGCTCAATTAGGAGTTCTCTGAGATGGTGTCAAAAGCCTTGCTTAAGTCAGGCCATAACAGATCTACTGCTGCTCCCATCCAAGGCCTGTTACACTGTCACAATATGGGATGAGTTTGGCTTGATATGATTTTCTTGACAAATCTGTGTTGGCTGTAACTTACTACTTCATTAGCTACCATGTACTTAAAGATGTGTGATTATTTGCTTCAATACTTTCTCGGGAATAGAGGCTGGAATGATTGGCAGTCCTTGACTCTACCCATTCGCCTCTTTGAAATCGTACGTGCTGTGTTTTCCTCTCTCCTGAAATCGCAGTTATCTTCCTGAGTTCTCAGTGACGATTGTTCATATCTCTAACAACGCCTTAATCAACTTCTTACTTAAGTGTGAAATCCTCCGGGCCTAGCAAATCTGGAGGAAAAAAACCCTAATTTATCAAAGCTGTCTCCACGAGTTTTACTGTTCTCCCCTGAACCCGTGCCCCTCTGAACCGGGGTTTGCCATCAAAAGCATTAATCTGAAGCAAAAATGGCACCCAGCGCTTCCACTTTCTCGGTGTCACCTCAGCTTTCCACACACACCCCCCGGCGGGACTGGCAGTCCCCGGGTTGTCTCCTCTCTCCTCCCGTCGCTTCTCGTCTCTCAGGTTTCCTGTTCCCCTCCCGCGGCTTGTCGCAGGCGCCCGCCTTTCTCCCTGGCACGGCGAGCGCCTTTGTACCGCTCCCGCAGCACCTGACCTAGTTTTTCTACTTTCTGTGGGAAAGGCACCGCCAACCAACGCCACTCCGCCTCCCCGCTCCC